>NC_139346.1:16486233-16748733 GCF_055883805.1 Amblyomma maculatum | reverse complement strand
ATGGCTTCCAACACTGTCTGTAGTCGTTTTAGGTGGTCTTCAAAGTTGGACGAGAAGACAACAACGTCGTCCAAATATACCAAACAAATTTGCCACTTCAAGCCTGCCAGGACTGTGTCCATTACTCGTTGAAACGTGGCTGGTGCGGAGCAGAGGCCAAATGGCATCACTTTGAACTCATAAAGGCCGTCCGGTGTGATGAATGCGGTCTTCTCGCGATCTCTTTCGTCGACCTCAATTTGCCAATATCCGCTCTTTAGGTCCATCGATGAGAAGTACCTTGCATTGCAGAATCGGTCAAGAGTGTCGTCGATGCGGGGAAGCGGGTAGACATGCTTCTTCGTTATGCTATTCAAGCGGCGGTAATCAACGCAGAAGCGAAGTGTGCTGTCTTTCTTCTTGACCAAAACGACTGGTGCCGCCCAGGGGCTGTTCGAGGGCTGGATTACGTCATCACTCAGCATTTCCTCAACTTGATCGCGAATGGCCTGCCGTTCTCGCGGCGATACACGATAAGGGCTTTGGCGCAGAGGTCGGTCGTGTTCGTCCGTTATAATGCGGTGCTTGGCCAGTGGTGTTTGTCGTACCTTCGATGATGACGAGAAGCACTCCCCGTAGCTTCGAAGAAGACTGAGAATCTGGTCTTTCCTGCTGTGTGTCAATGCCGGGTTGATGTCAAATTTGGGCTGACGGAATTGGTCCGGTGCGTCTTCCAGCGTTTGGTCGTGGAGGGCGAATACATCTTTGAGGTCGGCTAATTCATCGAGGAAAGCGATCGTCGTGCCCTTGTTGAGATGCCGGTATTCTTCGGTGAAGTTTGTTACCAGAACCTGAGCTTGACCTTTCCGGAATTTCGCGATGCCTCTTGCGATGCCGACACCTCGTTCTAAGAGCAATTGGATATTTCCTTCGACGATGCCTTCAGCGGTTTCGATGTCTGTGCTACCTACGCTGACTGCGACGCTTGATCGGGGCGGCACGGTCAATTCTCCGTCGAGGACGTTTAGAGCGACGTGTTGCGTCGAAGTCGTCGTAGCAGGTATGGCTTTGTCTGCAGAGAGCTTGATGAGCTTGGATCGGAGGTCGATGATAGCCCTATTTTCATTTAGGAAGTCCATGCCTAAAATCACGTCGCGGGAGCACTGCTGCAAGACCACAAAGCTGGTGGGGTAAGTACGCCCATTTACGGTTATTCTTGCAGTACACCGTCCCGATGGAGTAATCAGGTTGCCACCTGCGGTGCGAATCAGCGGGCCATCCCAAGCGGTTGTAACTTTCCTGAGATGGGAGGCTAACGGTCCACTGATGACTGAATAGTCAGCTCCGGTGTCTACAAGGGCAGTGACTCGGCGACCGTCGATATCAACTTCAAGGTCACTTGTTCGCGTCCTCGCATTTCACGTGGGCCTTGGCGCCCGATCTCGGCTGCGTCGTTTCTTCAGGTCATGGCTGGGGCATACCGTTGTTACTTCGCTGGGCGGCGGTGTCTGCTTGCACTCTGGTCGTGTTGTCGTCGATGTCGTCGTGTGGAGCGGCGATGAAATGGTTGCGTCGTCGTTAGTGGTCGTCGGCGGCGGAGGATCTTCTTTTCGCCGTTGAGCAACCTCACCTCCAAAGGTTGCTGCCTTTAGTTTCCCCTGCGCGGGCTTGGGGACCTTCCGCGCATACTCTCATCATAGTTACGGCCTGGCGACGCAAAGCGGGCCCTGTACGGCGATGGAGATCTGAACCGACGGCTTGGTGGCGCAAAATTCACCGCTACGCAGGTAGTTGTCAATTTCTTGTGGCCGTTCACCTGGGCGTGGTCGTGGAGCGTCGACTGCAAATCCGCGGAGACCGATTCGTCGGTACGGGCAGTGGCGCAGAATGTGGCCGGCCTCACCGCAGTGGAAGCATAATGGCCGGTTGTTTGCAGTCCTCCAGGCGTCGCACTTCCTGGGGTTTGGGGGTCGTTGGTAGGCTTGGCGGGCGGGGGCCAAGGGGCGGTTTTCAGGAACAGGACGGTAGCGGCGAGGGCTGGGAAAGTCATCACGTCGGGGCGGAGGGCGACGTAATGCACCAGCGTAGTTCATCGCTGTTGCTTCTTGGGCTGGAACAGTCGCAGCCGTCGCTTCAGGAACGCCCAGCGCCTGCTGAACTTCTTCACGGACGACGTCCGCGAGCGTCGCCACCTGGGGTTGTTGCGATGATGGCAACATACGGCGGAGTTCCTCTCGCACGATCTCCCGGATTAGGTCCCGAAGGTTCTCTCCGCTTGCAGATGTGCTGGGGTAGTGGCATGAGTAGTTTGGTTGAAGTGGTCGCTCGTAGTGGCGCATCCGGGTATCCAACGTCTTCTCGATGGTCGATGCTTCATTCTCAAATTCTTCCACAGTTTTCGGTGGGTTCCGGACAAGCCCCGCAAAAAGCGACTCTTTAACGCCTCGCATTAAGAATTTCACTCTGTCATCTTCGGTCATGTTAGGGTCGGCGCGGCGAAACAGGCGTTTCATCTCCTCTACGTACGCCAGGACGGGCTCGTTTGGTAGTTGAATTCTTGATTGGAGGAGGGCCTGAGCTCTTTCTTTTCTGACAGAACTTGTAAAGGCCATCAAGAACTGTGCTTTGAATATCTCCCAATCCTTGAAAGAAGTCTCGTGATTTTCAAACCAAACTCGGGCATGTCCTTGAAGAACAAAGTAGACCTGCCTGAGATTCGCAGCGTCGTTCCAACCGTTGAATTCTGCCACACGGTCGAAAAGGTCCATCCAGTCACCCGCATCTTCATCCGATTGTCCATGGAAGCAGGGAGGCTCACGGGGTTGGACGAAAACAACCGGTGCTGTAGGCTGGGCCATTGTCAGCGTCGATGCCTTCCGAGATCGAATGGGGTCAAGCAGCAGACCGTGTTCGGGTTGTGGGCCTTGAAGTCGGCGGCTGGCTCGGTGACCTGTAGGCTGGTCTTCCAGGGCGACAGGAACACGGCTTGGGTCTTCGCTTGAAGGATCAAAGGCAGCACCTCCACCAGATGTCACGTAGTGGTGACGAGGTCGACGACACAATTGAGGGGTCGATGATTGCACTAAAGAAACTGTTTATTTGGGCTGACTGGCGCCCGCAAAAAGAACTAAGCAACTCGGCGGCGGCGATAGCAACGAACGCACTCGTCGGTCGTCGAACAAAGAATGCCCGTCACTCGGCAACGCTCAATTTAAAGGCTGCACAGAACAATCTAGATAACGTCGCAAACAGCTACCAGCACGGACTGGAACATTGTGGAAAGACACCCGAGTGGCCGGAACCTTCGAGACAGATCTCGGTGCATCTTTCGCTACAACAAAAAAAGGGGTGACTTGCGACATCGAGCATTAACAAACAAAGATTACGGAACTGATACGCGGTCCAGAATCAGAGTGATAAGCCTGTATGCCGGCGGCTGTTAAAAAAACAACAAATACTGTTTGAAGGTTTCGCGGCACTATCTATCTATCTATCTATCTATCTATCTATCTATCTATCTATCTATCTATCTATCTATCTATCTATCTATCTATCTATCTATCTATCTATCTATCTATCTATCTATCTATCTATCTATCTATCTATCTATCTATCTATCTATCTATCTATCTATCTATCTATCTATCTATCTATCTATCTATCTATCTATCTATCTATCTATCTATCTATCTATCTATCTATCTATCTATCTATCTATCTATCTATCTATCTATCTATCTATCTATCTATCTATCTATCTATCTATCTATCTATCTATCTATCTATCTATCTATCTATCTATCTATCTATCTATCTATCTATCTATCTATCTATCTATCTATCTATCTATCTATCTATCTATCTATCTATCTATCTATCTATCTATCTATCTATCTATCTATCTATCTATCTATCTATCCTATATGCAGTCAACCAGCCTGAAATACTACACCACTGCGCACAGCGCTACCCCATTCTCCTCACCCCCCTCTCCTCCCCCTTTTTTTCCCATTAGTATCGATCGTTATTTTTCACGAAGGAGCGTATGCAGCCAAACGCAAGAGGAGCCTAAACACGAAGGTTTCAAGGTTCGAGCGAAGTGCACGAGAGATCCCCTCCGCAACGGGCTGCGGTCTCTGATCGGAATTTCTAGTCTTTCGCTGACACCACTCGCTGCGGCATATATTACTCGGATATTATAGACCCCGAGCTCGAGCAACGACTTCGGCGAATGAGTGCGTAGATGGGACTCGACCCCTATAAGTACAAGCCGTTCAAGAATCCGGCGAACCCAGACGACGATAATTCGGGCTCGCCGGACTCTCCCGACGACCGTGCGAGTTAAGATAATCGTCGGTAAGTAGCAGTGATGATCAAGAGTGAATAATAAATGTTTTAGCCGTAGAAAGCGCAATTTATATTAATCTGAGCTGCGGCAGAAATTTCAGAAATTATATGAAGGGAATTAAGTTGCAAATAAATCGGGATAAATAAGGAACATCTTTACGATTGGTATAATCGTAAACATGATCGTTATCTATCCCGATCGCTATTATTTGCAACTCTTATTTGGTGTTTCAGCGAAGGCGAGTAAAAAAATCATCATCTAAGGTGTCTGATAATGAATTTTGGTGCGGACCCACGCAAAAACACCATATTCTAAACAAGGTGAAACGCGTGTTAAAATTACCGTTTCAATTTTTTTAATTTTCGATAGGCTCGCTTTCTAGGCACTCTTCAATACTACATGAAAAAAATAATAGCACCAGCAGCATATGGTGCTGTTGAATTTGGTGTGTCTGTGCACCTGAGAAGCGAAACTCGTTAAGCTAATAATTCTGTTTTTAGTTTCACAAAGCAAAGGCATGCACGCGCGGCAACTGGGCGATAAATTCTTTCGTGCAAGCGCAAAACGAAAACTTGCAAAGTCACTACTTGGATGATGCGCTTGGGGAGCACGTGAATTCATTTATAAAATTGTGCTTTACAGGCTAAAATTCCTGCATACGTCTACAACTACTGAAGAAGGATTATAAATGACTTCATTTTTTTTAATTTTGGTGCACCTTTCCGAAACAGCTGCAAGTCGTGCGAAAGGGCCTAATAATAATGGCTATAGAGTATACATGTTCCAAGGTAACACACCAAGACCAAGGTAACATACCAAATATTTCTGTAAATGATGTTCTGTCTATGCTGCGTAAACTCGGCGATAAAAAATCTGCGGGCCCTGATGGGCTCTCAAATGTGTTTCTTAAACGTTTTGCGGCGCAATTATCCGAGGTTTTAGCAAAAATCTTTCAATTTTCTTTACTGAAACACACAGCTGTTCAACAGTGATTGTAAGGCGTCGATAACTGCATTCGACGCCTTACTGCATTAGTGCAGCGGTGGCGTAGCGGTAGAACATCCGCCTCGGCACCGGGGTTCAAATCCCGGTGCCGCGCAATTCTCCACCGGATGAAAAAAAAAAAAATCCGCGTGTCGATGGAATTGCATACACAGGATTGGGGTGCGACCTGATGCCGGTGAACACCCCCGGCAACGCACTCCCTCACCAGAACAGGAGTTGGCCACCCCGGTGCAGTAATTGGCCGCAACATCCTATGATAAGCTCCATAAAACCCCGGCCCTCAGTCACCAGCGGCTGCGGAACAACTGACCACGGCGGCGGTCAGACCAGTGACGCAGCAGGGGGTGCTAAGAAAGCCTGGCTCCGCTGGACAGGCCGCCATTGGAAACTGACCCTGGCAACGTTTAATGCTAGAACCCTAGCTAGTGAAGCTAGTTTAGCAGTGCTGTTAGAGGAACTAGAGGGCATGGAATGGGATGTCATAGGGCTTAGTGAGGTTAGGAGGCCGAATGAGGCATATACTGTACTGAAGGATGGGCATGTACTGTGTTATCGAGGTTTACCAGAGAGGCGACAACTAGGAGTAAGTTTCCTTGTCAATAAGTATATAGCGGGTAATATAGATGAATTCTATAGTATTAATGAAAGGGTTGCAGGCATCGTAATTAGGCTTAATAAGCGGTATAAACTGAAGGTTGTACAGGCCTATGCACCTACATGTAGTTATGATGACCGGACAGTTTAAAGCTTCTATGAAGATGTAGAATCGGCAATGCGAAAAGTGAAGACGCAGTATACTGTACTAATGGGCGACTTCAATGCCAAGGTAGGGAAAAAACAGGCAGGAGACAAGGCAGTAGGTGACTATGGCATTGGTTCTAGGAATAGCAGGGGGGAGTTACTAGTTGAGTTTGCAGAGCGCAATAACTTACGAATCATGAATACCTTCTTCAGCAAACGGAAGAACCGGAAATGGACATGGAAAAGTCCTAACGGAGAGACTAAAAATGAATTCGACTTCATAATGTGTTCAGCCCCCGCCATTATGCAAGATGTAGAGGTAATCGGGAAAGTGCGATGCAGTGACCACAGGATGGTGAGGTCCCGAATTAGCCTAAATCTGAAGAAGGAACGCAACAGATTAGTAAGAAAGAAACCCATAAACGAATTAGCGGTGAGGGGGAGGGCAGAAGAGTTCAGGATCTCGCTACAGAATAGGTATTCAGCTCTAACTGAGGATGGCGACATTACCCTAGAGGCAAGGAACAATAATTTCAGAGATATCATTACTGAGTGCGCGGTAGAAGTAGGCGGTAGGATAGTTAGAGAGGATACCGGTAAGCTGTCTAAGGAGACGAAAGATTTGATTAAGAAACGCCTGAGCATGAAAGCTTCCAATCCAACAGACCAGATCGAATTGGCCGAGATGTCAAAGCTAATCAATAAGCGCAAGGTGGCCGATATAAGGAAGTATAACATGCAGAAAATTCACCATGCTGTAAAGAACGGGGGAAGCCTTAAAGCGGCAAAGAAGAATATCGTGCTAGAAAAACTGGCCACCCTGTATACGCAGTGCCTGGTGTCATTGACGGTACCGGAACCATGGAAGAATGCAAACATTATCCTCATTCACAAGAAAGGGGACTCTAAGGACCTTAAAAATTACAGACCAATCAGCCTACTGTCTGTTACGTATAAGGTATTTACTAAGGTAATCACTAATAGAATCAGGACAACCTTAGACTGCAATCAAGCAAAGGATCAAGCAGGGTTTCGGAAACGGTACTCTACTATCGATCATATCCATACCATCAATCAGGTAATAAAAAAATGCTCGGAATATAACCAGCCCTTATACATAGCATTCATTGATTACGAAAAAGCATTTGACTGAGTTGAAACCTCGGCGGTGATGCAGGCATTGCGAAATCGGGGGGTAGACGAGCCGTACGTGAAAGTGTGGAAGATATATATAGTGGCTGCACAGCAACCATAGTTCTGCATAACGAAAGTAACAAAATTCCTATAAAGAAAGGTGTTAGGCAAGGAGACACAATCTCTCCAGTACTATTCACGGCTTGTTTAGAGGAAGTATTCAGAGACTTGGAATGGGAGCAGTTAGGGATAAGGGTAGATGGAGAATACCTCAGTAATCTGCGATTTGCTGATGACATTGCCTTGCTAAGCAACTCGGAGGATGAACTGCAAATATTGATTGATGACCTAGACAGGAAAAGTAGAAAGGTAGGCTTGAAAATCAATATGCAGAAGACTAAGGTAATGTTCAACAGCCTCGGGAAGGAACAGCAGTTTGCATTAGGTAGCGAAATACTGGAAGTAGTGGACGAATATGTCTACTTAGGACAGGTAGTAACCGCAGATCCGGACCATGAAAAGGAACTAACAAGAAGAATAAGATTGGGATGGAGCGCATTTGGCAAGCACTCGCAGATTATGACTAGCAGCTTACCGCTATCGCTCAAGAGAAAAGTATACAACAGTTGCATCTTGCCTGTACTCACCTATGGGGCTGAAACGTGGAGGCTAACAAAGAGAGCTCTACTTAAGTTGAGAACAGCCCTGAGGGCTATGGAACGAAAAATGGCAGGGGTAACATTAAGAGATAGAAAGCATGCAGAGTGGGTCAGAGAAATAACTCAAGTTACCGACATTCTATTAGAAATTAAGAAGAAGAAATGGACATGGGCAGGACATGTAGTGCGAAGAGAGGATAACCGATGGTAGCGGAGGGTAACAAACTGGATTCCAAGGAAAGGAAAGCGTAGCAGGGGGCGGCAGAAAGTTAGGTGGGCGGATGAGATTAAGAAGTTCGCAGGGGTCAAGTGGATGCAGCTTGCACAGAACCGGGTTAAGTGGAGAAATGTGGGAGAGGCCTTCGCCCTACAGTGGGTATAATCAGGCTGATGATGATGATGTTCTGTGTCGCGCAACGTGCCTTTATCGTCTCATCTGTAGCGCGATATGCACCGAGATTAGTCTGGAAGCTGTAGGCAAGCAGAGCGGTTTCCGGGTTGTTCCGGACTTTTCCAGTATCCCTTGGCTTGTTTATCTAGATGTTTCTGGGCCGACTTTAAATTCAGCACTACCGCAAGCAGCGGGCATTCGTAGATCGACGACCGCCGATGAGCTTAGTTATTCAGCGAGTGCAAGTGAGCCCAATAATGGGTTCATTTCAGCGCAGTGCAAGTCTCTCCGTTTGCTGTCTTGAGAATCGTCATCACCACGTGACATACAAAGATGAATAAGATCAGTAAGCACGGAGGCACGATGAAGGAAAGACTTACGCACCCGTTTCGTCGTTCTGCAGGTTAGTTGCTTCTCCAAATTACCGTTTACCTGCTTGAAATAAGATGATCGGTTCATCATCGTGCTTCCGTGCCTAGAAGCAGTGATGGCGCCTTTCTGTTCATTGTTACTGCTCACATGCGGTGGCGCGAAAAGAGATCCGGGCCCAGAAGATCTTGCATAATTACTGCAATCCATGAAATATATGAATGAATGTTCCCAAAAAAAGTAATTAGCACAAAACACTATGCTGGAAAGCATGTCAGAGCTAAAACAACAGCAGCAGTCGATTTCACAGGCAATGATAGAAATAAATGAAAGATTGAAAAGAGTACAGAACCAAACTTTGGTATTCGAGCAGTGGCAGCAGGACATGAAAGAGCTGCATGCTACTGTAGAGCGCCTCGAAAAAGACAATGTTGCGCTTCGATCCCGTCTTGATGACGCGGACGATAGGTCTAGATGGAATAATTTGTTTTTTTTTTTTATGGATTAACTAACTGACAATGCAGATGAAACATCGTCCGAATCGGAGCAAAAAATTCTTGAAATAATAAAGACCACTATGAAAATTGGTATATATATATATATATATATATATATATATATATATATATATATATATATATATATATATATATATATATATATATAGTCCAGATAACTCCCGTGCACACAGACTTGAGCGTTTTGTCAATAGAAAAATAAGATCCCTTATAGCTAGATTCGAAAATTATAAAACACAGGAACTAGACTTCTCAAGACTGGAGTCTGAAAAGTAGCGGTAAAGGAGTTACTGGAGACTACTGCCCCGCAACGCGCAATATCAGAAAAAAATGAATCGAATTTGGCAAATACAAAGGTGAGTATCCTTCAAACTACTTGGTTACAAGAAAATTTTTATCGGAGGAAAATGCTACGGCTACAACGAAAGTGAAGACGCCATTTATGAAATCAGCAATTCCTACGAAAATTCAAATGCGAGTGAAACTCATCGCAGAACTCTCCGGTCTGGTTGCATGATGTCTACTAGGATCATATGAGGGGAATAGCCTCGAATGATCAGTGCTATACACAAACATCCGCAGCCTTTACCCAAGAAAAGATGAATTATGCGCTATGATAGAAGACTGCTGTGCTGATATTATTGTGTTAACAGAAACGTGGCTAAATAGCAAAATAAGTAACAGTGAACTGTTTAATTGTGAAAAGAAATATGTTGTCTTCCGGAGTGACCGAACGGGCAGAGTTGGTGGTGGGGTCGTAATTGCTATTAGTGAATGCATCGATTGCTTAGTTGTTGCTATTATTACTAAATTAGATCTAATATGGTGCTGTCTGAATCTGAACTTTAAAAAGGTAATATTCGACGTATGTCATCCCTTGGCTGACTCATAATTTTGCGATAACCTACACGATTCTCTAAACCATATTGTAACTCGTTTCCCTAGTGCGATCTTTTACTTCTAGGCGACTTCAATTTTCAAAATATCGTCTGGTTCTTTGATAACTCATGTTCAAATCCTCCGTCCGCCGAATCTAATCTGTTTCTTTTCGTTTGCTCAGACTTGAACTTATCACAGATTGTTAGTCGTCCTACACGTGTAACACCACGTACTACTTCAATTCTCGACCTTATTTTTACACATCACCAGACAACTTATCGACGGTTTCACACCTGCCCAGACTGAGCGATCATGATATCTTACACTTTACGCTAACGGTGAACAGAAACAAGGAGACAAAAAAGAAAATTTCGTGATTTTAATAAAGCTAACTACACCGCCATCAACAGCAAACTCTGCTTATTTCAAGATCTGTTTTTGTTACCAGTTTACGACCGGTCCATAGAAACTGACTGGGCCATGTTCAAAAATAAAATTTCCGAATTAACCATCCGATACGCCCCCCTTAGAACTGCCTACGCTATCAGCAAAGCGCCTTGGTATAATACACATCTGAACAGATCAGAAAACAAAAAAAAAGCGTTTGTTCCGTGCAGCCAGACACTCTTTAAAACTAACTCATTGGCAATCGTACAAAAAAGCGGCAAAATGTTACGTCACGTCTTTAAGGTCACCTAAGTTTTCTTTTTTAAACACTACTCTTCCACAGTTACTAAAGGCTAATCCAAAGCGATTTGGGATGTCATACGAGGGAACACTAGTAACAACACCTTATCATTACTCACTGATTCAGGGGACTGAGTGCCGTCTCACCTCTGTTCGAAAGTACTTAACGACACATTCATTCAGTCATTTTCATCCCTTGTACCCACCTCACAGATTCTAGTTGTGAATGCTACCAATTATCAGCTCATGGACCCCATAATATCGGAATCAACAGGTATCAAAGCTTAAATAAATAAATTAAAACCCAAATTATCTTGTAGAACCGACGAGATAAATATTAAAGTTTTTCAAAACATGGTAGAATACTGTTCAATTAGAGTGCACTTTTTGCAATCATATAATCTTGGCATTTTACCTCATGACTGGAAATCTGCTAAAGTTTTCCCCATCCACAGTCAGGTCCAGCGTACGATCCCCTCAAATACAGGCCTATTTCCTTAACACCCGTACCTTGTAAAATTATGGAGCACATATATACACACACCTTAGTTGAGGATTCGACGGAAACCCGTCCGGTAAGGAAAATTCAGCATATTGCCGAAAACAACTCGCCGAAGTCACAGACGAAAAAGAAAAAGAAAAACAAAACATAAACACATTGACGTTTCGGCACCGCTACGGGTGCCTTGTTCACAATGGAAATGAAACGAGATGGGCCGTTGCTTATGAAGTTAAAGTGTTGCGTACAAAGTGCATGTACATCTCGGGTAGATTTCCCCGCGTCCTGTTTATCGCTTGTCATTTGGATGTGTAATGATGCCTTGAGTAGGCGGGTAGATAACAGTTTTTCCCTTTCAAGTATCTGCGCGGAATCCCAGTCAATCAGGTGGCCCGTGCCTTGATTGTGCTCTGCTAGAGCGTTAGAAGTCACTTTTTTGTTCTTTATGTCACGTTGGTGATTCTTCAATCGTCTTCTGAAGTCGCCAGTTTCGCCTATGTAGGAAGCGCTGCAATCTTTGCAAGGAATCTTTTTTCATTTCCATTGTGAACAAGGCACCTGTAGCGGTGCCGAAACGTCAATGTGTTTATGTTTTGTTTTTCTTTTTCTTTTTCGTCTGTGACTTCGGCGAGTGCTGTTTTCGACAATATACACACACCTTGTTAACTTTCTCGAAAATAACTTTTTTTTCAAGTGCACAGCATGGATTCCGTAAACTATTCTCTTGTGAAACTCAGCTTGTCTCCTTCACTAATGATTTGCATGCCTATTTAGATTCCGGCTTTTCAACTGAATGTATATTTCTTGATTTCTATACAGCTTTTGACAAGGTAAGCCACGCACTACTCCTTCCTAAACTAAGCTTTCTAAACATCGACCCTGCTGTAATTAATTGGATCCGCGCTTTAATCACGTCCCGCGTACAATTTGTAAATGCTAATGAAATCAACTCACCTTCTGTTCCAGTCCGGTCCAATGTTCCACAAGGGTCTGTTCTTTGACCGCTCTTATTTTTCATTTACATAAATGACTTGGCTTACTGTGTTTCTTCGAAAATTTGCCTTTTTACTTATGACTGTGTCTTGTACCGTTGGTCAGTTCAGCTCAGTCGTTCAGTCGTGTCCGACTCTTCGTCACCTTATGGACCATATCACGCCACGCTTTCCGGTCTCTCACTATCTTCCTAACATCACATAACTTCAATTGCAGCGCCTCGAGGATGCCATCTAACCACCGCGTTCACTGCATACCCCTACACCGGTGACCCTCAACCTATCCCAACATCAAATCTTTCTCCAGCGACTCCTCTCTTCTCATCAGATGACCAAAGTAGCTCAGCTTTAACTTTAGAATTTCACCCTCCAATGAGCAGTCAGGGTTTAGGGTCGACAATATCGACTGATTTGATCTTCTGGCCGTCCAAGGAACTCTCAAGAGTCTCCGCCAGCACCACAATTCAAACGCGTCAATTCTTCGGCGGTCAGCCTTCTTCAAAGTCCAACTCTCGCATCCATACATCACAACTGGAAAGACCATAGCAACAGTTATACGGATCTTGGTTGGCAGACTAATGTCTCTGCTTTTTACTAGGCGGTCAAGGCTAGCCATGGCTCTCTTTCCCAGAAGCAGGCGTCTCCTAATTTCATGGCTGCAGTCTCCTTACGGAGTAACCTTGGAGCCCAAGAAGAGAAAATCTGTCACCACTTTTTGTCCCTTGATGCTCCAGGACCTGATAGGGCAAGATGCCATGATCTTGTCTTTTTATTGTTCAGTTTAAGCCCAAACTTCTCACTCTCTTCTTGTGCGCGCATCAGAAGTCTCATGAGTTCCACTTCACTTTTTGCCATTAAAGTGGTATCATCCGCATATCTAAGATTGTTGATATGTTTTCCAGCAATCTTCACTCTAGCTGAACACTCGTCCAGACCGGCCTTCCTCATGATGCACTCAGCATATAGGTTAAATAGGCAGGGCGACAGTATGCAGCCTTGTCTCAATCCTTCCTCAATCGCAAAGCAATCAGTACGACCATGCCCACTTCTGACTGTGGCCTCTTGCCCTTCATACAGGTTCCTGAGGAGACAGATGAGGTGAATTGAAACTCCCATCTCTTGGAGAGCTTGCCACAACCTGCTGTGACCTACGCAGTCAAACGCTTTCGCATAATCAATAAAGCAGAAGTAGATGGGTTTCTCAAACTATCTTGCTTTTTACATAATCCAGAGAAGGTTGGCGATCTGGTCTCTTGTTCCTCTGCTCTTGCGAAACCCAGCTTGCACGTCCGGAGGCTCCCGATCCACATACTGCTGCAGCCTACCTTGGAGGATTTTCAACATCACCTTGCCAGCATGCGAAATAAGCGCGATCGTGCGGTAGTTGGAACAATCATTGGCACTGCCTTTCTTTGGAATGGGGATGTAAACTGACCTCCTCCAGTCCTGTGGCCACTGTAGGGTTGTCCAAATTTGATGACATAATGTATACAGAACGTTAACAGCGTCATGGTTGGGGTTTTGAAGCAACTCAGCTGGAATGCCATCAATTCCGCTAGCTTTGTTCTTAGCAAGGCTGGCTAATGCCCATTCAACTTCACTCTTCAGGATGCCAGGCTCGAGATCAGCAATCACAACCGTCTTATGTTGGGTCTGCACATCGGAGTCCTTGTATAGTTCTTCTGTGTATTCCTGCCACCTCTTCTTTATCTCTGAGGCTTCAGTGAGGTCCCTGCCTCATTTGTCATTTATCACGCCCAGCCTAGCAGAGAAGCTTCCTTTGATATTTTTGATTGTCTTATACAGAGTTCTTTTCTTCCTCAATTGGCTGTTGTCCTCAACTGCTTGGCACTGTATGTTCAGGAAGGCATTCTTATCTCTCCTTGCTATTTTCTGAAAATCCGCATTGAGAACCTTGTATCTTTCTGTTTCCCCATAACGTTTGCCATCCTCCTTTCCTGAGCTATTTGAAAAGCCGCTTCAGATAACCAGTTTGCTTTCTTGCATTTCTTTTGCCTTGGAACTACCTTAGTAGCAACTTCTTGTATTATATTGTTACGGACTTGTTCTCAAACAGAACACGGAGGAAGAAAGAAGAAATGTGCGCGCCCGTTCGACCCTTGTCTTGTGGCACCTGTGTCGTTCCCACTGGCCGTGTGTACCTAGCGTACTCCGCGCAGGAGGCCGCATCGGTCCTTTCTACATACCACCAAATCACCACATTCTACAAACACAAGCGCATGACACTGCCACCACCCCACAGCACCTTGTCACCCTTATCCAGTGCTACATGGCGACAATTGCAGACGGATTGTTTCATTTCCCCTTACCGTCTCTCATGCCTTCACCCTGGCTTGCCCCCTCACTGCGACACTTGTGGCGAGCCAAAATCCTCACTTTTCCACAGCCTGTGGGAATGTCCTTACCCCCAGGCAGTGCCCCCCATCCCCCATCCCACCTTTTCTTCCTGGGAGGCTGCTTTGCGGACAGCTCAACCTGCCGGTCAGAAATGGCTGGTCGATCGGGCTCTAGGTGAAGCAAAAGCCCGTGGACTCCTGGACAAGTAGGGGACCACCCTGGAAGACTTTTTTTATTAAATAAAGTTGTTTCTATCCATCCATCCTAGCGTACTGAACCGGCTAGAACGTCTCGGTTGCGACGCTAAGGGCGTACCATTGTGGTGGAGGTGCTGGGTGACGATCCCTGGCGCTACACACAGCCCCGATACAACTGGAGCCTCGCTGGAGTCGTCGCCTTGCGGGCCTCGAACCGCAAACCAGCGCCATGCAATCGGCCAATGACCCGCAAGCAGCCCGTGGTGACGCGGTGATCCAGGCTGAAGACCGTCCTGCGGGCGCAGCGAACAGTTCCTCGAATCACTATCGGGAGCCTCGGACTTTCGCGGGAGCGGCAGGCGAGGACGTTGACGAGTGGTTGACCCACTACCAACGGGTGAGCCGCTACAATCGATGGGACGGCGCCGCTCAGCTCGCAAACGTGCTTTTCTTCCTAACACATACCGCTCTTGTTTGGTTTGAAAACCACGAAGACTCTCTCACCACCTGCGACCGTTTCGTTACCGAATTGCGCCAGTGCTTCGGTGACTGCCTTGCACGAAGGAAGAGAGCTGAACACAGGCGCACGCAGAGAGCTCAGCTACCTGGGGAAACATGTGCAACTTACATAGAGGATGTCCTGAAGCTATGCAAAACAGCAAGCGCTAATATAACCGAGGAAGATAAAGTAGGACATCTTCTGAAGGGCATCGCAGGTGATGTTTATAATTTTCTAATTGCCAAAGGTGACCTAAACGCCGTCTGTGATGTAATTCAGCATGTTCGCACATTCGAGACATTGAAGACTTGTCACATAACGCCAAATTTTAGGCGGCTCTCCAACGTTCCATCTGTGGCGAGCATGAAGACACCTTCATGGACTTGTCGGCGACGATCCGGCAAATAGTTGGCGAGGAACTGCAGCGGTTTGAGCCCCCTGTGCGGTCTCCATCATCTTTGCCCTCTGACGTTGTCGGCTATCGAGGGCCTCCCTCCTTGCTCCCTCGATGCCGGTGTTGAATTCTATCAATACGGCACACGCGGACACTTGCTCCAACAGCCCGACGCCAAGGTTCGATAGCCCTGGTCACCAGCCTCGCTGCGACTCACGCCCGACTGACGTCTTGTCGCACTATGATCAGCACTATGAGTGCCATCCTCAACCACCACCAGCTCGCTATTTCCGGCATCCAACCCGAAGCCCTGAAGATGAGTTTCGCTACCCAATGCACCCTGTCTCCTCAGAGCCCTCCAGGGAACAAGGTTTTCGTCGCTCAACTCCTGTGTGCCGCCGCTGCGGCATTGAGGGACACATAGCTCGATACTGCCGGAGTCGCCCACTCACCCGTCACGATCGGCCTGTCCAAAATGCTGCGCCACGTAACCGTTTCTACGGCTCTAATTGGCAATGGCCCCCATCTTCGTATGAATATCCCCAGACGAATGGACATCGCAGCCACTCTCCTGCTTCCGACCGAAGTTTCTCACCACCACCTGCCTCTTCTGCGCGCCGCTTTCCGTCACCACGGCCACGGCGGCGGTCGGCATCGCCTTTGCCGGAAAGCTAGTCAGCGCGGCCGCTGGAGGTCAGGTCGGTGGAGACTGTGCCCTGCCTGAAGAAATTCCTCCATCTGTTCTTATGTTCAAGAACACGGTCTATTGGCTTGCGGATGGTGTGGTGACAATGACTTTAGTGGATGCCGGGGCAACCATTTCAATAATGAGTTTATCGTTTAAGAAGCGGTTAGGACGCAAAGGTATGTTTGTTTGGGACAGAAATGTGAATTTTTATGGCGCGGGTGGTGAGATGTTGTGTCCCCTAGGACGGTGTAAAGCTTCGGTGTCCCTGGGTGGAACGGTATTCGTAGCGGAGTTTGCAGTGTTTTCACGATCCACGCATGACATAATTCTAGGTATTTACTTTTTGAGAATGTGCGGCGCTATGGTCGACTGCCGGACTGGGGAACTCTGCGTTGATTCCCTTCCTTCTGCACTTTTAGAGGAGCCACACATGCGTGAGGATGTGTTCTGCGTAACAGAGGATACCAGTGTGCCAGCCCTGTCTATGGTGTGCGTCCCAGTTTTGTGCCCCAGCCGTGCTTCCGACACCTTCGACGCTACAGTGGCACCGCTTCATTCTAACTGTGCAAAGAAATACATTCTGGTTCCTCATTGCCTACTCTCGGTGGTCAAGGGCTGCTCACGGCTGTGGACCATTAATTGTTCTTCGCAACCAGTAGTTTTTCCTGTGAATATGAAGATTGCGACGTGCAGCCAAGACGACGCCCCGTCGGTGGCTTTGGTTACTAATGCACCTGGCGAATGTGCTGCCGCTCCAGCCTCTGAATCACAACTGCATCGGATGATCAGCCGCTCTCTAACCAGGGACCAGCGTGACACTTTGGAGGCCTAATTGGTCAAGTATTCTACCATCTTCGATTTTTCAAACATCAGTCCACATCTATCTAGATCTAATTCTTGAAATCGATTCCTCACTTCTACAGCATAGTCTGATGGAATATGATCCAGATCATACCAGAAAGGCCGTCTAGGTTTCTGCGTTTTCCACAATCGAAGCTTAAATTTGACAACATGAAGCTGATGATCGGTGCCACAATCGGCCCCAGGCCTCGTTTTTCTGCTTGTATAGCGCTTCTCCATCTCTGCCGGCAAAAACTATAATCGATCTGATTCCTGCTCAGACCGTCCGGTGAAGTCCATGTGTACAGGCGCCGCTTGTGCTGTTGAAAATGAGTATTCGCTATGGTCAGGTTGTTTTCTTGACAAAACTCTACTAGCCTCTGCCCAACGTGGGGGGCTCATCTTCCGGCGCCCTATCATTAATGCTGTTGTGACTGGCCATAGGGTTTTCTTGGCAGGAAATACTGGACGGAGTTGCCATGACCTTTTTCCAGCGAATCACATTTTGTCAGAACTCTCTGCAGTGACCGGTCTATCTTGGGTGGTCCTACACAGCAGAGCTCACGATTTCATCGAGTTTCGCAAGTCCCTCCGCCACGACAAGGCAACTTGCTAATAATTTCGATGTCCTAATAATCCAGAATTACGTTAATAATATTAGCGAATGGTGCAGTAAATGGTGCATGCAAATAAACATTAACAAATGCCAATCAACGAGGGTATCTGTAACTAATGTAACAAGTCCTATGTATATGCTTTATAACGTCCCATTAGAATCTGTAAAGTCATACCATTACCTTGGTGTAATCGTTACTAGTGATCTAACCGGGAAATGGCATGTCAACTCCATCATCGCTAAAGCCGATCGTACTCTCGTTGACATTCGCCGTAATTTCTCCTTTGCACAATCATCATTAGACTTAATAATGTTTAGAACATACATTCGTCCACAACTCGAATATACCTTATCTGTTTGGGACCTCGGTCAAGCAACACTCACACACTCCGTTGAGGCAGTACAAAATCGCTCAGCCCGGTTCATCTTAAATAACTATCAAAGGACAGCCAGCGTTACTAATGTGAAAGCATACTGACATCTCCCGCTGTTATCGACTGAAAGAAAACTATCCCGCCTCTCACTTTTTCATAAAATATACTACCATAACTCAACATTTCACTCCTTATGGGGTCAACCACCATCCTACATTTCATTTCGCCGTAACCACAGTCAAAAGGTAAACATTCCACACTCAAACACAGTTGCCTATTCTATCTAGTTTCTTTCCCGCACCTGTAATGATTGGAATAACCTGTCTACATCCCTAACAAGTATAACTGAAGAAGAAACATTTAAATCCATGCTACAAACTTTCTATCTTGCCTAGTACTAAAACTTATTGTATGGTTATTTGCTTATCGTCATTGTATACTGTTTTGCTTAATATTGCCACGTGCCTAGCGCCGCGCGACAGCCGTGTTTGGTGCCGACGACAACGAAGCGGTGGTTGGCACGGGCGGCGCGCTGGTGCTGGACGCTGTGACTCTGTGTTCGAAACGACAAGCCGACCTCATTCTCGGGTCCTTGGCTACGTGTACTTTCACGGCTCCCTCTGACTTCAGTCGTGACACTGGTGGAGGTGCGATCGATGATCCCTTCTCCTGCGGACGACCCTACGCGGCCGCCTCTCGTGACCACTCCGGTTCATCGTACCAGCCGACGGCTCCGAGGCTTGTCCCCCGAGGCCTTCCCTCTTGACGAAGAGACTCTGGCTGTGGCAACGACACCGCCCGCCCGTACCATGACTGTCCCTTCCACCCCTTCGTCCTGTCTCATCCTTCAGACCCCACGTACCCCTAAACCATTTCACGGTGAGCAGTTTGAAGACGCCGAGGACTGGCTAGCTCACTATGAAAGGGTCGCGACGTTTAACGGCTGGGACGACGCTGCGAAAATGCGGAACGTCTACTTCAGCCTTGAAGACGCTGCTCGGACATGGTTCGAGAACCGCGAGGCCACATTCTCTACGTGGCCGGCCTTCCGAAGTCAGCTCCTCGGTACGTACGCCAACAGTGACCGCCGAGAGAATGCCGAGCGTGCCCTGACCTCTCGAGTTCAGCGTCAGAACGAGGGGGTCGCAATGTACGTTGAAGACGTCATGCGCCTTTGCCATCGCGCCGACCCGTCCATGAGTGAGGAGAAGAAGGTTCGGCACCTGATGCACGGCGTCAAAGAACAGCTTTTTTCCGGCCTCGTGCGGAACCCGCCCACCACCGTCGCGGCGTTTCTGGCTGAAGCTGTGACCATGGAGAAACTGTTACAGCAGCGATGCAGCCAGTACGGTCGGCCGCTGAATTCCATATCCACACTACCGCCGTCTGACCGAACCGACTACAATCCCGGGGCAGATATGAGCTCCCTTCGCGACCTCATTCGCACCGTGGTTCGCGAGGAGCTCCAGAAAGTTCATGGAGCTCCTGGCGCAGCTTCCCTGGCAAGCATCATCCGTGAAGAGGTCCAGAATGCACTCACGCCACCAACAAGTACAGTCGTTCCACCACCACCCCCGGGCCCCACCGAGCGGATGACTTATGCTGATGTCACACGCCGCCCAGCCCTGCTACCCACCCCTTCGCCTTACACGCAACCTCAGGTCGCTGTGCACGCTGCGGCACCGCTGCCCCTTTGGGAAGATCGGCGCCAGGCGCCCCGGAAAACTGATCTCTGGCGCGCTCCAGATGACCGCCCTCTCTGCTACCACTGTGGCGAGGCAGGTCACCTGTACCGGCAGTGCCCTTATCGTCAGATGGGCCTTAGGGGATTTTCCCCCGACAGCCCTCGTCCACGGCCTGGTCAGCGCCCTCAGGACATCGCCGAGTACGTAACCCGCCAGCGTACGTCACCCGCCAGTCTGCCACATTCTCCTCGTCGCGAGTCGCGCTCGCCTTCGCCTCGTCGCTCTTCACCCTCTGGGTCACGGTATACCGCTGGACGCCATGGTTCCTCGAGTCCTCATCGGGAAAACTAGCTCCGGCGACCTTTGGGGGCGAGGCCGCCGCACACCGATTCGCCGTAAAGCTTCCACCGCCGCACCGCTCGATTCGCCCCGACGTTGAACGCCGAATTCCTGTCCAGTTTTCGCCGCACAGACCAGATCGCCCCGACGTCGTCCGCATCGCCGACCAGTTATCACCGCCGTGTCGCTTAAATTGCCCCGACGCAGACCACACAACTGCCGCCCAGCTTCCGTCGCCGCACCGCTTGCTTCACTCCGACCTGCCGTCGACATTGAATTGTCCCGACGCCGACCACCCAACCGCCGTCCAGCTTCCGCCACCGCACCGCTCACTTCACTCCGAACCGTCGTCAACAGGCCCTGGTCTTGGCCGGGTCTCCCTAGACATCCCTATTATCGTCGACACGAAGGAGGTCAGCGCTTTAGTTGATACGGGAGCCGATTATTCTATCCTTAGCGGGCGGCTTACAAATACACTGAAAAAGGTGATGACGCCATGGAACGGACCAGACATACGTACGGCAGGCGGACATGTGGTTGCACCACTGGGTATGTGTACAGCCCGGGTTACGGTGCGAGGCTGCACATTTGTTGCGACTTTTCTCGTTCTACGCGAATGCTCTCGTGATGTTATTCTTGGCATCGACTTCCTTCGTGAGCACGGTGCCACTCTAGATCTACCGAACCGCTTGGTGACGTTTTCCGCCAAACTGGCCACTGAAAAGCATGAGTACCGCGGGTCCCACTCCACGCTGCGAGTCGCCGATGATAGCCTCACAGTGCCACCACGCGCCAGCATCCTCGCCAGAGTTACTTGTGACGAGCCACATCGCGGCCTCCGGGTTGTTGAGCCTAATGTCTCCCTCTCACTCGCCTTGGGAGTTTCTGTGGCAAGAGGTCTTTGTTTCCTTCGTGGAAGAGAGACGGAGGTACTTGTCACCAATTTCTCCAATGAACATCGACATCTGTTCCGTGGCACTGTCATTGCTTACGTCGACCATCTGCACGAAGTCGCCGAATGTTTTGCTTCAGAGGAAGCTACGCCTAGCACTGAACCGGATGATGCCGTACACGCTGTCGACATCAATTCTAGCCTTTCCTCCGTTGAAAAGAGGCAACTTCAAGATCTATTGCTGGAGTTTCGTGTGTGCTTCACGTCTTCATCTAAGGTGCAGCAAACGTCGGTCATTAAACACCGGATTATCACGCATGAAGGCACTCGACCCATCCATCAGCAGCCCTATCGTGTGTCTCCTCGGGAGAGAGACGCTATCCAACAGCAAGTCAAGGAGATGCTCGCCGATGGCGTCATTCAACCTTCAAGCAGCCCATGGTCCTCGCCTGTAGTCCTCGTTAAAAAGAAAGACGGAACACTTCGTTTCTGCGTTGACTATCGGAAACTGAACAGTATGACAAAGAAGGACGTCTATCCGCTGCCACGGATTGATGACTCTCTCGACCGACTTCGCCGAGCCAAGTACTTCTCCTCCATTGACCTCAGGAGTGGTTATTGGCAAATTGAAGTTGATGAGAGGGACCGTGAAAAAACTGCCTTCGTAACACCAGATGGGCTCTATGAATTCCGCGTCCTCCCATTCGGGCTCTGCTGTGCTCCTGCCACCTTCCAGCGGATGATGGACACTGTGCTCACAGGTCTTAAGTGGCAGACATGCCTTGTTTATCTCGACGACGTAATAATTTTTTCACCGACGTTCACAGAACACCTACGCCGCCTGACAACTGTTCTCGAAGCTGTCCGGTCTGCCAACCTTTCTCTCAAGCCTCAAAAGTGCCACTTCGGGTTCACCGAATTGAAGTTTCTTGGGCACATCGTGAGTGCTGATGGCATCCGAGCTGACCCTGAGAAACTTGCTGCCGTTGCTGCCTTTCCCGTCCCCGCCCACAAAAAAGCAGTCCGACGGTTTTTGGGGCTGTGCTCCTATTATCGTCGCTTTATCAAAAACTTTGCACAGATGGCCAGCCCTCTGACTCTCCTGACTCGAGATGACGCATCATTTTCCTGGGGCGCCGAGCAGCAGATGGCTTTCGACGAGTTACGACGCCGGCTCCAGTCACCCCCAATCCTGGCACATTTCGACGATGATGCCGACACAGAATTACACACGGATGCGAGCAACGTCGGCCTTGGTGCCGTTCTAGTTCAGCACCAAGACGGGGTCGAGAAAGTAATTGCCTACGCCAGCCGTGCACTTTCCCGTGCTGAGTGTAACTATTCCACCACTGAAAAAGAATGTTTGGCGGTAGTATGGGCCGCTGCCAAGTTCCGCCCGTACCTTTATGGCCGACCGTTTCGCGTCATCACTGACCATCACTCGTTGTGTTGGCTGAAAAACTTAAAGGATCCTTGTGGCCGCTTAGCACGTTGGGCATTGCGCCTACAGGAGTTCGATTTCGATGTTATTTATAAGTCTGGCCGGAAGCACACCGATGCCGATAGCCTGTCCCGCGCGCCCGTCGGCCATCCTTCGTCAGATGCCACCGACGACGATAGCTTCCTCGGAGCAGTCACTACGTCCGATCTCGCCTCCAAACAGCGTGCCGACGACGAGCTGAGACTGATTATTGACCATCTTGAAGGTGGGCATCCTACAATACCCCGGTACCTTGCTCGGGGGTTGTCGTCGTATTGCCTCCGCAATGGGGTGCTTTATAAGAAGAATTCTACGTCGAGTGCGAAAACATACCTGCTAGTTATACCGGCTGATTTAAGGCACGAAATCCTCCTGGCCTGCCACGACGAACCAACTTCAGGGCATCTTGGCTTTACACGCACCCTAAACCGAGTCCGGCAGAACTACTACTGGCCACATCTTTCTCCGAGCGTTAGACGTTACGTACAGACTTGTCGACAATGCCAGCGGCGAAAAAAACCCACGCTCAAGCCATCCGGTATGTTACAATCTATTGAACCACCCCTCACACCCTTCGAGCAAGTGGGCATGGACCTTTTAGGCCCATTTCCTTTATCCTCGAACGGACACAAGTGGATCGTAGTCGCCACAGACTACTTAACACGCTACGCTGAAACGAAGGCCCTTGCCCGAGGTACTGCCGGCGAAGTTGCTCGATTCTTTATGAACGACATTGTGCTCAGACACGGTGCACCGTCTACCATCATTACTGACCGAGGAAAGGCGTTTACAGCTCGGCTACTGCGGGACACCTTAACTCTCAGCCATACCGAGCATCGCACAACAGCGTATCACCCTCAGACAAATGGATTAACGGAACGACTAAACAAAACTTTGGCCGACATGATCTCAATGTACATCGACGTTGAGCATAAAATGTGGGACGAGATCCTGCCGTATGTCACCTTCGCCTACAATACGGCGCCGCAGGAAACGACGAAGTTTACGCCGTTCCGTCTCGTATATGGCAGAGAGGCCCGCACGATGTTGGATGCGATGCTCCCGTGCGGGGAAGAAGCGGTCGAACCCGACGCCGCCCATTTCGCAGAACAGGCCGAGCAAGCCCGTCAGCTGGCCCGCTTGCACATCAAGGAGCAGCATGCCACCGACGCTCGACACTATAACCTTCGGCACAGGGAGGCCCACTACAAACCAGGGGACCAAGTGTGGGTGTGGACCCCCGTGCGTCACAAAGGCTTGAGCGAGAAACTACTCCACCGCTATTTCGGACCCTATAAAGTCCTACGCCGCTTAAACAACGTTAATTACGAAGTCATTCCAGATGGAACTGTGACCGTCAGTGTTCGACGCCAGCGGCCTGAAATTGTGCATGTGGTGCGCTTAAAGCCGTACTTTTCGCGTGACTGAGCGTTCCCTGCAAGTGAAACCTTGCGTCATTGTACAGTTCACCTCACGCCTAATTTTTTTTTCTTTCTTTTCTCCTCTCACCTTGTCATCGGGACGGTGTTTTCTTTCACGGGGGGGGGGGGGGGGGAATAATGCCACGTGCCTAACGCCGCGCGACAGCCGTGTTTGGTGCCGACGACAACGAAGCGGTGGTTGGCACGGGCGGCGCGCTGGTGCTGGACGCTGTGACTCTGTGTTCGAAACGACAAGCCGACCTCATTCTCGGGTCCTTGGCTACGTGTACTTTCACGGCTCCCTCTGACTTCAGTCGTGACAATATATTTTTATATGTTTTAAACCTATGCCATCTTCCTAAATTACACATGTATCTAGTTGTTCTCTTTTATGTGCTTTGTCCCTTATCGCATACATCTGGTTTTTGCCTATGCCCAATTTCTTCTTTACCGCTTTAAAGCTTCCCCCGTTCTTTACAGAATGCTCAATTTTATCCACGTTATACTTCCTTATATCGGCCACCTTGTGCTTATTGATTAGCTTTGATATCTCGGCCAATTCGGTCTGGTCTGTTCGATTGGAAGCTTTCATACTCTGGCGTTTTTTAATGAAATCTTTCGTCTCCTTTGACAGCTTACCGGTATCCTCTCTAACTATCCTACCGCCTACTTCTACCGCGCACTCAATACTATATCTCTGAAATTATTGTTCCTTGCCTCTAGGTTAATGTCGCCATCCTAAGTTAGAGCTGAATACCTATTCTGTAGCGAGATCCTGAACTCTTCTGCCCTCCCCCTCACCGCTCATTCGTTCATGGGTTTCTTTCTTACTAATCTGTTTCGTTTCTTCTTCATATTTAGGCTAATTCGGGACCTCACCATCCTTTGGTCACTACATCGCACTTCCCCGATTACCTCTACATCTTGCATAATGGCGGGGTTTGAACACATTATGAAGTCGATTTCATTTTTAGTCTCTCCGTTAGGACTCTTCCATGTCCATTTCCGGTACTTCCGTTTGCTGAAGAAGATATTCATGATTCGTAAGTTATTGCGCTCTGCAAACTCAACTAGTAACTCCCCCCTGCTATTCCTAGAACCAATGCCATAGTCTCCTGCCTGCTTTTTCCCTACCTTGGCATTGAAGTCGCCCATTAGTACAGTATAGTGCGTCTTTACTTTTCGCATTGCCGATTCTACATCTTCATAGAAGCTTTCAACTGCCTGGTCATCATAACTACATGTAGGTGCATAGGCCTGTACAACCTTCAATTTATACCGCTTATTAAGCCTAATTACGATGCCTGCAACCCTCTCATTAATACTATAGAATTCATCTATATTACCCGCTATATACTTATTGACAAGGAAACCTACTCCTAGTCGTCACCTCTCTGGTAAACCTCGATAACACAGTACATGCCCATTCTTCAGTACAGTATATGCCTCATTCGGCCTCCTAACCTCACTAAGCCCTATGATATCCCATTTCATTCCTGTTGTGTCGGTATCTGGGGTGCGACACGTGCGTTTACTGTTGTGTGATAAGATATAATGGTATCACCATCATGTCTGTTCTGCGCATGTGTCAGGCTGCTGTGTGTGTATATATGCGTTTGTCATGTGCTGTACTCGGGGGAGTTTATTTCGAGCTGCCAGTATGCAGCACTCTGAATAAAGCCGTTTGTTCAAGCCTACGCCTACTTATTGTGGATGCAACAAACTGGCGACGAGGATGGGATAACAAGAACTGAGGATGGCATCCACAGTCGGCAAGCTACCGGAGTTTGATGCTGACAGCGGAAACGTGGACGTCTTCATCGAGCGCTTCGAGTTGTACTTCACGGGGAATGAAGTAGCCGAGGAAAAGAAACTGCATCTGTTCCTCAGCGCCATAGGAGAAAAAGCGTATGTCACGCTCCGAAGTCTGCTTCTTCCAAAGTCACCCAGCAAATCAACTAACGAGGAAGTCGTATCGGGTCTGCAGAAGCACCACACTCCGAAGCGGTCCGTGGTGAGCGAGAGATATGATTTTAATCGAAGGAAGCAAGGACCTCAAGAAAGTATCGCGGATTTCATAGTGAAGCTCAAGCAAGCGGCAGCCTCATGCGACTTCGGCAGCTTCGTGGAACAAGCCCTGCGGGACCGCCTGATTGCTGGCCTATACTCGGAGGCGATACGTTGCCGGCTGTTGGCCATGACCGACACCGAACTCACCTGGGACCGTGTTTGCAGCATCGCTACGGCCATGGAAATGGCAGCGAGAGACACAGTGGCAATGATGTCTGAAACCAGTTGGGAGCACTCTTCAAGCGGCAGTGATGTCCTCTGGCAGAGCAAGTCGTCGAGGGCGAGACCGGTCTCCGAAGGGGTGGCGTTCAGCTGTCACGCCTCTGACAAGCCAAAAACGAAGTCTACGGCTCAAAGGACTAAATCGAACTGTCATCGATGCGGTGGGCAGCACGCACCTGTAAGTTGTCCTTTCTTGAACAGGGTGTGTTACAAATGTCAAAAGATAGGCCATGTTGCTAAAATGTGCAAAACTAGAGTTGTACATCAGCTAGAGCAGGAATCGTTGGACAGTGAACTTCTTACCCTTTGCCACACCGACAACTGTGCGGCCAGTCCTGCTATTGTAGTCAGTGTATGGTTAAATGGGGAAAACGTACCCATGGAGTTAGATACAGGAGCAGCGGTTTCCGTGATGTCAGAGGCAGAGTGTGCGAAGCACTTTCCAAACACTAAGCTCAGGCCAGCAGATGTCAAACTGGTTACGTACAATGACCCTCCGGTTGATATCAAGGGTATAATGGATGTGGAAGTTAAGTACTACGAGCAGTGTTTTCGCTTGCCGCTAGTAATCGCTAAAGAGACGAAAGGTGCCAGAATGCCTACGTTGTTTGGCCGCAACTGGCTGAGTAAAATCAAAATCCGGTGGAATGAAGTGATGCATGTGCAGTCACTGACGAAAGAAATGCCCTTGATGACATTGATTGAGAAATATCGCGAAGTGTTCGAGCAGGGCTGCGGAGCGATAAAAGGGTTCAAGGCGAGCATTGTAGTTAAGGAGAACGCGTCCGCTGTATTTTGTAAGGCGCGATCAGTGCCGTACGCGCTGCGAGAAAGGGTCGAGCAGGAATTAGCCAATTTGGAAAAAGCTGGAGTCATATATAAGGTGCCCCACAGTGCTTGGGCGACACCACTGGTGATTGTTCCAAAGAAAAACGGCGAGGAGCTTCGGCTGTGTGGTGATTACCGAGTCACGGTAAATCCGGCAATTGAGGTTGACCAGTATCCGCTCCCTCTACCAGAGGACATTTTTGCAATGTTACAAGGCGGGTCCGTGTTTTCAGTTTTGGATTTGTCTAAGGCGTACTTGCAGCTGGAATTAGACGAGCCAACGCAAGAACTGCTCACTGTCAATACACACCTCGGCCTGTACCGGTTCCGACGCTTGCCATACGGCGTAGCCTGCGCGCCAGGAGTGTTTGAAGCTGTGATGGACAAAGTCCTACACGGACTGACTGGCACAGCCTGCTACTTAGATGACATTGTCATCGCGGGCAAAGATCAAAAACAGTGCCATGACCGATTGGAGCAGGTACTCACACGCCTAAGAGAACATGGCATAAGGGTCAACACTGCGAAATGTAAGCTGTTCCGGAAACGAATACGATATCTGGGCCATGAAATTGACAGAGATGGATTACATCCCACAGCTGATAAAGTGGCAGCCATAAAGAGTGCACCAAAACCTGGAAATGTGACCCAGCTAAAGGCCTTTCTGGGCTTAATTAATTTTTACTCAAAATGTTTGCCTAATCTGGCTACAGTTCTCGAACCCCTGCATAACTTGTTGCGCAAAGACACTGCATGGCACTGGTCGCGTCAGTGTGATACTGCCTTTACGAATTCTAAAGAGATGCTTACTAACGAGCGTGTTCTGGAGTTGTACGATGTCAAAAAAGAAATACAGCTAACATGTGACGCGTCCGAATATGGTCTTGGTGTTGTACTGTCGCACATCGTGAATGGAAAAGATAAACCAATTGCATTTGCATCCCGGTCACTGTCGCCTGCAGAACGCAATTATGGCCAAATCGAAAAAGAAGCATTGAGTATTGCTTTTGGTGTGAAAAGGTTTCATAACTACCTATATGGTAGAACATTTAAGGTGTTGACAGACCATCAACCACTAACCGTACTTTTCGACCCGAAAAGAAACAGCAGTGCTGTGGCAACTGCTAGGGTGCACCGTTGGTTTGTGTTCCTCGCGAACTACAGCTATAAAATAGCGCACAAACCAGGTACGGAAATTGGCCATACCGATGCCTTATCTAGACTTCCTTTGCCAGAAACGTCAGACCAGACTGAGGACATTTTTTATTTTTCTACACTTGACGAGCTTCCTTTGACGGCAAAAGACACTGAACGGGAAACAACGCGCGACAGGCTGCTAACGGTGGTTCGCGACATGATATGGCATGGTTGGCCAAAATCTGTTTCTCAGGACCTGCAGCCTTTCTGGGTTCGACGTTTCGAACTTTCCATTGAAGCGGGCTGCATTATTTGGACAAACAGAGTAATCGTCCCGGAGTGTTTGCGCAGTGTTGTACTAAACTTGCTGCACGAGCAGCACCTTGGAATCACGAAGATGAAAATGGTCGCAAGGTCAATGGTGTGGTGGCCAGGTATAGACGAAGCGCTGGAACAAACGGTGCGAACTTGCCGCATTTGTCAAACTGTTCAACCTGCAGCACAACCAGCACCCTTGGCTCTCTGGAAAGTGTGCGAACACCCTTGGGAAAGGGTTCATCTCGATTTCGCTGAGAAGGAAGGAAAAATGTTCCTTTTAGCAGTTGATGCATATAGCAAGCGGTTGGAAGTGAAGGTGTGTACAACGACGACGGCCGCTAGGACCGTTGAAGTTGTAAGATCCATGTTTGCTGCCCATGGTCTACCTGTTGAAGTTGTAACTGATAACGGGCCGCAATTCCGTGCTGCTGAGTTTGAAAACTTCCTGAAAGCAAATGGAGTAAAGCACACATGCACCCCTCCGTACCACCCACAGTCGAATGGGTCGGCGGAGCGGGCTGTACAGACAACAAAGACTGCACTATTCAAGCAGTTGCTGGAGGACAGAGAAAGGGGAGCTACAAGAACCTTGCAGCACAGAATAGACAACTTCCTATTTCGTTATAGAACAACGCCGCACACATTCACCGGAAAGACTCCGGCTGAATTGTTCTTAAGAAAGTTGTGAACCAGATTTTGCTTGTTGAGACCAAAATTGACAAGTGCAATGACAGAGAAAAGCGAAAGGGTGAAACAGGCTGCAGATAAGCGTAGAGCGAAGCCGCGATCCTTTGCTGCTGGGGACAGGGTACTAGTGCGTTCCGTGCGCGGTGATTCGGTGAACTGGCGTCCTGGAAAAATTACGCGTGTAAAGTCCCCCACTACGTACTTGGTTGTCATTGGAAACAAAGTGCGTTTTGTGCATGCTGATCATTTGCGACATTCTGTTCTTGATGATGAAAAACCAACTGCAAAAGAAATGTGCCTGCAACACGCATCAGAGATCGCCTCTCCTCCAATGCCTTCGGCGCAGCAAGCGCCTCAGGTTGGACCCAGCCCACAGGATCAGTTGCCATCTGATAATGAACCTATTCCGTTAAGACGGAGCAACCGGGAAAGGAGACCTCCGGAGCGTTGGGGCTATGACCGGTTTTGATCTAGTAGGGGAAGAAGTGTTGTGTCGGTATCTGGGGTGCGACACGAGCGTTTACTGTTGTGTGATAAGATAGAATGGTATCACCATCATGTCTGTTCTGCGCATGTGTCAGGCTGCTGTGTGTGTATATATGCGTTTGTCATGTGCTGTACTGGGGGGAGTTTATTTCGAGCTGCCAGTATGCAGCACTGTGAATAAAGCCGTTTGTTCAAGCCTACGCCTACTTACTGTGGATGCAACAATGCCCTCTAGTTCCTCTAACAGCACTGCTAAACTAGCTTCACTAGCTAAGGTTCTAGCATTAAACGTTGCCAGGGTCAGCTTCCAATGGCGGCCTGTTCAGCGGAGCCAGGCATTCTTAGCACCCCCTGCTGCATCACAGGTCTGACCGCCGCCGTGGTCAGTTGTTCCGCAGCCGCTGGTGACTGAGGGCCGGGGTTGTATGGAGCCTATCATAGGAGGTTGCGGCCAATTACTGCACCAGGGTGGCCAACTCCTGTTCTGGTGAGGGAGTGCGTTGCCGGAGGTATTCACCGGCATCAGGTCGCACCCCAAACCTGTTTATGCAATTCCATCGACACGCGGACTTTTTTTTCATCCAGTGGAGAATTGCGTGGCACCGGAATTTGAACCCCGGTCCTCTTGCATGCGAGGCGGATAGAATGCAATCAGGAGAACCTTAAACTTCAATCAAACAAAGTATCAAGCAGGGTTTCGGAAACGGTACTCTACTATCGATAATATCCATAATATCAATCAGGGGATAGAAAAATGCTCGGAATATAACCAGCCGTTATTCATAGCATTCATTGATTACGAAAAAGCATTTGACACAGTTGAAACCTCGGCGGTGGTGCAGGCATTGCGAAATCAGGGGGTAGACGAGCCGTACGTGAAAGTGCTGGAAGAGATATATAGTGGCTGCACAGCAACCATAGTTCTGCGTAAAGAAAGTAACAAAATTCCCATAAAGAAAGATGTTAGGCAAGGAGACACAATCTCCCCAGTACTATTCACAGCTTGTTTAGAGGTAGTATTCAGAGACTTGGAATGGGAGCAGTTAGGGATAAGGGTAGAAGGAGAATACCTCAGTAATCTGCGATTTGGTAATGACATTGCCTTGCTAAGCAAGTCGGGGGATGAACTGCAAATAATGATTGATGACCTAGACAGGAAAAGTAGACAGGTAGGCTTGAAAATCAATATGCAGAAGACTAAGGTAATGTTCAACAGCTTCGGTAAGGAACAGCAGTTTACATTAGGTAGCGAAATACTGGAAGTAGTAGGCGAATATGTCTACTTAGGACAGGTAGTAACCGCAGATTCGAACCATGAAAAAGAAATAACAAGAAGAATAAGATTGGGATGGAGCGCATTTGTCAAGCACTCGAAGATTATGACTAGCAGCTTACCGGTATCGCTCAAGAGGAAAGTATACAACAGTTGCATCTTACCTGTACTCACCTATGGGGCTGAAACGTGGAGGCTAACCAAGAAGGTTCTACGTAAGGTGAAGACAACGCAGATGGCTATGGAACGAGAAATGGTAGGGGTAACATTAAGAGATAGGAAGCGTGCAGATTTGGTCAGAGAAATAACTAAATTTACTGACATTTTAGTGGAAATCAAGAAGAAATGGGCATGGGCAGGTCATGTATTTCGAAGAGAGGATAACTGATGGTCACTTATGGTAACAAACTGGATTCCAAGGGAAGGAAAGCGTAGCAGGGGGCGGCAGAAAGTTATGTGGGTGGATGAGATTAAGAAGTTCGCAGGGGTCAATTGGAGGCAGCTGGCACAGAACCGGGTTAATTGGAGAAACATGGAGAGGCCTTCGCCCTGCAGTGGGTATAGTGATGATGATGACGATGATGATGACAATGGCCACAATGATACTTGGGTGATCCGCCTCCCCTGGAAATCTTCAATCATCCGCCCCCAAAGCATTCAATAGAACGATGGATCGAAGTCGCGTCGGGCGGCTGGGCGGGGGTTGCGTGTTCGTGTTCTTCGGTTGCTTCGAGTCTTTGCTCTGATCTTGTCTCTAGTCAGTTCGTCTGGGCTCCTAGTCTTCAGATCCGGGCTGGGGCGGGGCGGCGGTAGTTGCGGCTGGTCGGGTCAGGGCTAGAAGGGCTGGGGCGAAGCGGCGCAGCGATATCCCCGCTCTCCGCCTATGTTCCCGCCATAAGGATGGTGTCTACGCTCAAGGGTGAGTATGGGAATGACGTACCCCACGTGTACGCACATTAACCAAAATGTTGCGTGGCTACAAGCAAGAGGACGGTACAACATGGGGACAAGGTGACAGATGATTTAATGGCTGGCCTAGCGTGATGGCTCCTCTCGCACCCCTGCCGATCTTCTTCGCAACAATATATTCGCACACTGGTCAGTTTTTGCCATCAAATAAATTATTTCATCCTAACCAGCATGGCTTCCTTAAAGGTCGTTCCTGTGACACTCAGATTTTTCTCTTTCTTCAAGATATACATGCATGCCTCGATCGCAACATTCCCACAGATTCCATATTTTTAGAATTCAGTGAATTGATTTGATAAAGTCCCTCTTAGACGCCTAACACGTAAACTGTTCTGAATTGGTTCTGAATTAGATTTGAGCATTCCTAACTAATCGCTATCAATTCATCCATGTTCATTCACACTCTTCATCCCTCTCCTGCCGGCCTGGCGTTCCACAGGCTCCTGTTTTAGGACCTCCATTTCTTATCTATATAAATGATTTACCCTTTAACATCAGATCTAATGTTCGACTATTTGCAGATAATTGTGTTATCTACCGCTCAATAAATACTCCGACTGACATCAGCATCCTTCAACTATATCATGAGTGCATCGAGGAATGGTGCGGAACTTGTCTTATGGCATTAAATATCACTAAAACTTCTATTCTTTATTTCCATCGTCGGCGTAACCACCAGGATACAGGATAATACTTACGCAATTTTTTTTTAATCCTATGACATCAACTGACACCTACAAATACCTCGATATCCACTTAAGTAATGATTTAACCTGATGCAATCCAATACATCTTGTTACTAATTTAGCAAACCAAATTCAAGGGTATTTACTGCTTAACCTTTCATTAGCCTCTCGTTCCATAAATCCTGCTTGCTTACATTACGTTTATCCGTCCGACACTTGAGTTTGCATATGATGCGTATGGTCCCTCCTATGGTAATCTTATCTCCCCCTCGAATCTATCCAGAACTCTGCTGCGAGATTCCTTTCTTATGACTACTCTTATTACACTAGCGTTTCTGCTGTAATAGGGCGTTTATTGACGCTCAGATGGAGAGCTGTGAGGACAGGACCTTGCAACGGCGAGCCCAGCGTACTTCTTCTTCGTCGCACAACGCACAGGTGCATGTCGATGGCGATGACTATCACAGTACATTTTCCGCCCGGGTAAAAAAAAGGAGCCATCCTGGCGACTTATGGCGCGGAAAGCACAGCGGGGTCATAGAATGGCTTCAATCGGTTCACGTGAACTGTTTCACGACCACGGCGACGCAAGTCCGCAGAGGGCGTGACGGGCTCAACTACGTAGTTGACTGCAGATGTTTGCTGGAGGACCCTATATGGCCCGTGGTAGCGAGCAAGAAACTTCTTTGAAAGGCCAGGGGTTGTGGAGGGCACCCAGAGCCACACCAGTGTGTCCGGGAGATATGGCGAAGCTTCGCCGGTATCACGGAGGTATTTTTGTTGCCACTGATTTTCTGTTGTGAGAGAGCGGGCGAGCTGACGGCATTCTTCTGCGTACGTGACGGCATCGGATAGCGGGGAAGATTCGGAAACGTCAGGGCGGTAGGGAAAAAGTGTGTCCATAGTACAGGGTGGCTCGCGCCCGTAAAGGAGAAAGAATGGAGAGAATCCAGTAGTGGCCTGTGTCGCGGTGTTATATGCGTAAGTAACAAACGGTAGAACGTGGTCCCAATTGGAATGGTCGGTGTTCACGTACATAGCCAGCATGTCACCGAGAGTGCGGTTAAAACGTTCTGTCAGTCCATTCGTCTGAGGGTGGTACGAGGTAGCGGTGCGGTGTATGATGCGGCATTCTTTCAGGAGAGCCTCAAGAGCGTCTGATAAGAAAACGCGTCCGCGGTCACTGAGCAGTTCGCGAGGGGCACCATGGCGAAGAACCAGGTTATTCAGAATAAAGGCAGCCACGTCGCGTGCGGAAGCAGAGGGCAATGATGATGTCTCAGTGTAGCGGGTTAGATGATCCACTGCCACGATAATCCAGCGGTTGCCAGCTGAAGTTGTAGGAAGGGGACCGTATAGATCTATGCCGACACGATCAAACGGACGGGCAGGACAGGGCAACGGCTGCAACGAAGCAGAGGACTTGAGAGGAGTTTTTCGGCGTTGGCAAGACTGGCAGGAGCGGACAAAATGGCGGACAAAGCGGTACATTCCACGCCAGAAGAAGCGTAGACGCAAGCGCGTGTAGGTTTTCAACACTCCGCCGTGGGCGCACTGGGGATCAGTATGGAAAGCAGCACAAATTTCGGCGCGGAGATGACGGGGGATGACTAAAAGCCACTTCCTTCCGTCGTGAAGATAATTGCGGCGATAGAGCAGCCCGTCACGAATTGAAAAATGGTGAGCTTGGCGGGCAAGCGCCCGAGACAGACGACCTGGAGAGTGACTTGAAAGAAAGTCCAGAAGTGTAGATATCCACGGGTCGCGCCGCTGTTCCGTGGCCATGTCAATAGTGGCAAGCGAAGACAAATCGTAGGCGCAGATCTCATCAGGCAACGAAGAGGGAGGCAGCGGTGAGCGCGAAAGAGCGTCCGCGTCAGTATGCTTGAGGCCTGAGCGATATATGACACGAATGTCATACTCTTGGAGGCGAAGAGCCCAGCGAGCAAGGCGGCCGGACGGGTCCTTGAGGGACGCCAGCCAGCACAGAGCGTGATGATCAGTGACCACATAAAATGGTCGGCCATAGACATACGGACGGAATTTGCCGATGGCCCAAATAATGGCCAAGCATTCTCTTTCCGTAACAGAATAATTGGACTCTGCCTTGGTCAAGGTGCGGCTTGCGTACGCCACCACATAGTCTCGGATACCAGGTTTGCGTTGGGTGAGAACGGCGCCTATCCCAATACCGCTAGCGTCAGTGTGAATCTCAGTTGGCGCATTCGGGTCGAAGTGGCGGAGGATGGGAGGCGAAACCAAAAGACGGCGTAAAGTGTTGAAGGCGTCATCACAAGCAGGTGTCCATGCGGAGAGGTCGGAGCTACCGGAGAGGAGCTGGATGAGAGGAGCAATAATAGAGGCGAAATTTAAGATGAAGCGGCGAAAGTAGGAGCATAGGCCAATGAAACTTCGTAGCTGCTTCAGTGATTTTGGGCGTGGGAATTCGGCAACTGCACGAAGTTTGGTGGGATCGGGAAGAATGCCATCCTTAGAAACGACATGACCTAGAATTGTTAGTCGGCGAGCAGCAAAGCGGCACTTCTTCAGATTCAGTTGGAGGCCGGCGGTAGCGAGACAAGTGAGAACGTCCTTCAGTCGGAGCAGGTGGGATTGAAAATCGGTAGAAAAGACTACGATATCATCGAGATAGCAAAGACAGGTTCGCCACTTGAATCCACGAAGCACAGTGTCCATGAGGCGTTCAAATGTGGCCGGGGCGTTGCAAAGCCCAAAGGGCATGACGTTGAATTCATATAATCCATCTGGTGTGATGAAGGCAGTTTTAGAGCGGTCAGCGTCAGCCATTGGCACCTGCCAGTAGCCAGATCGTAAATCCAACGAGGAGAAAAACTCGGCGCCCTGCAAGCAGTCTAGTGCGTCATCGATGCGTGGCAGAGGATAGACGTCCTTGCGCGTGATCTTGTTGAGCCGGCGGTAGTCGACACAAAACCGGAAGGAGCCATCTTTCTTAGGTACCAACACAACTGGAGACGCCCAGGGACTGTGGGATGGCCGAATGACACCCCGACGGAGCATGTCGTCCACATGATCAGCAATTACTTGGCGCTCCGAAGCCGACACGCGATAGGGGCGCTGGCGCAAAGGTGCAGTTTTACCGGTGTCGATGGTGTGCTCTACGACAGACGTGCGGCCCAAGTCAGTTTGAGGAAAGTCGAATGAAGAAGCGAAGTTCTGCAAGAGGGCGACAAGTTGATCACGTTGCGCAAGTGGAAGATCAGCATCAATAGCATGTTGGAAAACGTCGGAGGGCGTCGAAGCGGTCGCAACATCGCAAGAGCACAGACTAACGTTGAAGGAGGGGGTTGAGTCAGCAAGAGTGGTGATATGACTGGGATCAAGCTCTTCAAGACGTCCAATGCATTCGCCACGGAGAAGGACTGCTGGGCAAGAAAATGGGTTCGAGGCGTATAGTGCACTCTTGCCGTCTTGAATTTCGAGAACAGCGAACGGAAAAAGGAGGCAGGGATGACGGGAGGTGGCTTTGGAAGGTGTAAAAATCGCAGTCAAAGGAGTTACCCACTCACAAGACAGTGGTACGAGGGCAGCAGAGAACGGAGGAATGTCGGTGTCATGGGCGACGAGAAGTTTTGCAGTGCGGGGAGGGGTATCACAGAGGGGGGCGAAGGCAATTTGTGCACGAGCACAGTCAATAACGGCTTGATGAGTCGATAGAAAATCGTATCCGAGGATGATATCATGCGAGCAGTTCGGCAGAACAATAAACTCGATGGGGTACAAGACGTCTTGAATGAGCACACGGGCTGTGCAAGATGCGGAGGGGTGAATGTGCTGTGATGAGGCGGTGCGGAGCGAAAAGTCGGAAATCGGAGTGGTCACTTTGCGAATTCGACGGCAGAGCGCTTCACTGATGACGGAGACGGCTGCACCGGTATCGACGAGAGCGAGAACTGTGGCGCCTTCTACAGAAACTTTGATAACATTAGCGGGACGGCATGGAGGACTTGAGGAATTCGAAACAAGCGCAGTTCTTGCCCCCGGAACTGCGACTGTTAGTTTCCCTCAACGGTGCTGGTAGAACGTCGCAGCATTGGAGAAAGCGATCGGCGCCGAGGAGAATGTGATCGACGAGTGGTATAGGTTTGGCGATCTTGTGGGACAAATTGAGAACCGGGCGGAATCATTTGCGAGCGTGAGTCGGTATCGTACGGGTAAAATCGAATGTCAGGCTGTGAAGGTTGGAGGCGCTGGCGACAAAGGCGCGCAACATGGCCCGGCCGACCGCAGGCATAGCAAATCGGAAGGTTGTCCGTAGTACGCCAAGGTTTCATAGGATGTGGGCGGAACCTTGAGGGTGGGGCTTGAAACGAAGGCTCAGCATGCGGCGGTGAACGGTAGGCAGGGACCTGCACATAGGAGCCAGACGTGGGCGAAGGTGGTGGCCTAGCCGTTACTTGGGCATACGTGAGAGGTGCCGTCACAGGCGGCACCACGGGGTTGGACGGCAAGGCATCAGCGACGTGTTCTTGCACGACACCGCGTATAGCAGGGGCCAAAGATGGAGCCAGTTCAGGAACGAGGCGGCCCGAGTCTTGAAAATGGGGAAGGAGTGAGATTTGACGTGCGACCTCTTCACGAATAAAATCTTTGATCTTTTGATTCAGCGGGCTCCCTTCAGAAGTTGGCGAACCACCCAGGGCTAATGCGGATACGCCTTCGTCGCACACACTGGAGCGGCGCCTAGAAGCGCGCCGCTTGCGGAGCTCGTCGTAGCTCTGGCAAAGCTTCACGAGTTCACTAACGCTGGAGGGATCTTTCGCTACCAGCATCTGGAAGGCGTCCTCAGAAATGCCCTCGAGGATGTAGCGGATTTTGTTTGCTTCCGGCATGGCCGGGTCCACTCGTTTGCAGAGATCAACGACGTCTTCTATGTAGCTGGTAAAGGTCTCATCAGCGCGCTGAACACGATCGTGTAAACGTTGTTCAGCACGAAGCTTACGCACTGCCGGGCGGCCGAACACTTCCGCGAAATTCTTTTTAAATGTCGACCAAGATGACAGGTCAGCCTCATGGTTGCGAAACCAGAGGTTCGCCACGTCCGTCAGATAGAATATGACGTTACTGAGCTTGTATGAGTCATCCCACTTGTTGTAGGTGCTTACTCTTTCATAGGATGACAGCCAGTCGTCGACATCTTGATCGGCCGTGCCGCTGAACAGGCAAGGGTCACGCTGGCGCACGACGCCAGCACACAAGATCGTGGGTGGAACGGCCGGCAGCGTCGAAGTGTCTTGCATGGCGGACGTAGAGGGTAGCGTACGGCTTCGCAGTTCCAGTTTGGGTGGGATCGTTTCCGGCACCTCCGCCAATTGTAATAGGGCGTTTATTGACGCTCAGATGGAGAGCTGTGAGGACAGGACCTTGCAACGGCGAGCCCAGCGTACTTCTTCTTCGTCGCACAACGCACAGGTGCATGTCGATGGCGATGACTATCACAGTACACTGCATTAAAATCTAAGCTTCATCGTCCCACACTAGCCTGTCGTCGCAAACTGGCCTATCTTTCCCTGCATCATATGTTTATTATACTTTCAACCACGATGTTATTCCCATTGCACGCGCTCATCGAATCTCCTGCAATTCCCACTCAAATGCCGTCTACCCTAAGCAATCTCGCACTGTAACGTATCGACGGTCATCAAAACAGCCCACGACTGGAATGATTCGAAGTGGCAACCATAATCAATCCACTTCACTTCAAATCTGCCATCGAAGAGCATAAGTGTCCACATTAATATTATCTTGTAAGCCCACCCCTCATGTAATCCTTCGTGGACGTTCGAGGAATAATAAATAAATAAATAGACAATCTCCGGCAATGGAATTGAGGCTGCTATATTGCAATACCCTTGGGAGCCCATTTAGCTTTTCGGTGATTTTGATTTTCTAGATATTGTCACGTAGTGGTGACGAGGTTGGCGACACAAATGAAGGGGTCGATGATTGCACTAAAGAAACTTTTTATTTGGGCTGACTTGCGCCCGCAAAATAATTAAGCAACTCGGCGGCGGCGATAGAAACAAACGTGCTCGTCGATCGTCGAACAAAGAATGCCCGTCACACTCGGCAACGCTCAATTTAAAGGCTGCACAGAAGAATCTAGATAACGTCGCAAACAGCTACCAGCACGGGCTGGAACATTGTGGAAAGACAAGCGAGTGGCCGGAACCTTCGAGACAGATCTCGGTGCGTCTTGCGCTACAACAAAACTGATAAAGGTGTGACTCGCGACATCGAGCATTAACAAACAAAGATTACGGAACTGATACGCGGTCCAGAATCAGAGTGATAAGCCTGTATGCCGGCGGCTGTTAAAAAACAACAAATACTGTTTTGAAGGTTTCGCGGCATTACTCCCCCCTTAAAAAAAACATCGCCTCGATGTTCAAAACAAAGGAACTTAAACATAAACACTGCAAAGTTTAAACACCACAGATTCTTTAACGCGCGTAATATGGCTTCAGTCGTACAACATGTACAATTTCTGGGCGTGCGCGTCGCCGTTGTGATGCTGATGTTCCGTCGGGAATGACTTCATAGTCCAGTGGTCCGACGCGGCGAAGGATTTTGTATGGCCCAAAGTATCGACGCAACAACTTTTCACTTAATCCGCGACGGCGAATTGGTGTCCAAACCCACACTTGGTCTCCTGGATTGTACTCTGCGTGGCGTCGTCGTAAATTGTATCGTCGGCTGTCGGTGCGCTGTTGGTCTTTAATACGCAGCCGTGCGAGTCGTCGGGCTTCCTCTGCACGCTGCAGGTAGGCGGCGACGTCAAGGTTGTCTGCGCTGGTTACGTGCGGCAGCATTGCGTCGAGCGTCGTCGTGGGCTCCCTGCCGTACACAAGCTTAAACGGGGTCGCTCTGGTCGTCTCTTGGACTGCCGTGTTATACGCGAAGATCACGTACGGCAAGATGGCGTCCCAGGTCTTGTGTTCAGCGTCGACGTACATAGCGATCATGTCCGCGATCGTTTTGTTCAGGCGCTCCGTAAGGCCATTGGTCTGGGGATGGTACGCAGTTGTTCGTCGATGGCTTGTGTGACTGTATTCCAGGATGGCTTGCGTCAACTCTGCCGTAAACGCCGTTCCCCTGTCCGTGATGAGCACTTCTGGGGCGCCGTGTCGCAAGAGAATTTGTTCGACAAAAAATTTGGCGACTTCTGCCGCGGTACCATTTGGTAGTGCTCTTGCTTCGGCGTAACGGGTAAGGTAGTCAGTGGCCACGATGATCCACTTGTTACCCATACACGAAGATGGAAAGGGGCCGAGGAGATCCATCCCAATTTGCTGAAAGGGTAGGATTGGGGGCGGAATCGGGTTTAGTAGTCCTGCTGGTCTGATCGGGGGCGTCTTGCGTCGTTGGCACTCACGACACGTCTTCACGTAGTGGGCAACTTCGGCAGGCAGTCGCGGCCAGTAATACTTCTCCTGGATTCGACGCAATGTGCGCGCAAATCCGAGGTGGCCTGCAGTGGGCTCATCGTGCAACGCCTGCAGAATTTCTTGCCGAAGGGTTTTAGGCACTACGAGAAGCTGCGCGATCTTGTTAGGTGCGAAGTTCTTCACGAGGAGGCCATTGTTTAACGTGAAGGATGATAAATGTCGCCTGAACACACCAGGAGGGGAAGCGGTCTTTCCTTCCAAGTAATCGGCTAGCGCTTTCAGCTCAGGGTCAGATCGCTGTTGTTCTGCGAAACTGCTGGCGCTTACCGGCCCCAAAAAGGCGTCGTCGTCATCGTCCTTCGGGGGAGCATCGACCGGAGCGCGGGATAAGCAGTCTGCGTCGGAATGGTTACGGCCCGACTTATAGACTACAGTCATGTCAAATTCTTGAAGTCGTAGGCTCCATCTGGCAAGGCGGCCGGAAGGATCTTTTAAATTAGCCAGCCAGCAGAGCGCGTGATGGTCGCTTACCACCTTGAATGGTCGGCCGTATAGGTATGGACGAAACTTCGAAGTGGCCCAGATGATTGCAAGGCACTCCTTCTCGGTCGTCGAGTAATTGACTTCGGCTTTTGTGAGGGATCTGCTAGCGTAGGCGATTACTTTCTCCTGTCCGGCACTCTTCTGGACAAGAACGGCTCCTAGGCCCACACTGCTCGCGTCGGTGTGAATTTCGGTCTCTGCGTTTTCATCAAAGTGGCCAAGTACAGGAGGGCATTGCAGGCGGCGCTTAAGTTCGTCGAAGGCTTCTTCTTGCGGCGCTTCCCATTTAAAAGGTACGTCAGCCTTTGTAAGCTGCGTCAACGGTTCGGCGATCCGCGAAAAGTTTCTGAAAAATCGTCGATAATAAGCGCACAGCCCAAGGAATCGGCGCACAGCTTTCTTGTCGGCAGGCGGTGGGAATTGTGCGATTGGAGCTGTTTTCTCCGTGTCTGGGCGAATACCGTCCTTGCTAACGATGTGACCTAGGAACCGCAGTTCTTCGTAGGCGAAGTGACACTTCTCTGCTTTTAGCGTTAGTCCCGATGACTTGATGGCTTCCAGCGCTGTCTGTAGTCGTTTTAGGTGGTCTTCAAAGTTTGACGAGAAGACAACGTCGTCCAAATATACCAAACAAATGTGCCACTTCAAGCCTGCCAGGACTGTGTCCATTACTCGTTGAAACGTGGCTGGTGCGGAGCAGAGGCCAAATGGCATCACCTTGAACTCATAAAGGCCGTCCGGTGTGATGAATGCGGTCTTTTCGCGATCTCTTTCATCGACCTCAATTTGCCAATATCCGCTCTTCAGGTCCATCAGTGAGAAGCACCTTGCATTGCAGAGCCGGTCGAGAGTGTCGTCGATGCGGGGAAGCGGGTAGACATCCTTCTTCGTTATGCTATTCAAGCGGCGGTAATCAACGCAGAAGCGAAGTGTGCTGTCTTTCTTCTTGACCAAAACGACTGGTGCCGCCCAGGGGCTGTTCGAGGGCTGGATTACGTCATCACGTAGCATTTCCTCAACTTGATCGCGAATGGCCTGGCGTTCTCGCGGCGATACACGATAAGGGCTTTGGCGCAGAGGTCGGGCGTGTTCGTCCGTTATAATGCGGTGCTTGGCCAGTGGTGTTTGTCGTACCTTCGATGATGACGAGAAGCACTCCCCGTAGCTTCGAAGAAGACTAAGAATCTGGTCTTTCCTGCTGTGGGTCAATGCCGGGTTGATGTCAAATTTGGGCTGACGGAATTGGTCCGGTGAGTCTTCCAGCGTTTGGTCGTGGAGGGCGAATACATCTTTGAGGTCGACTAATTCGTCGAGAAAAGCAATCGTCGTGCCCTTGTTGAGATGCCGGTATTCTTCGGTGAAGTTTGTTACCAGCACCTGAGTTTGACCTCTCCGGAATTTCGCGATGCCTCTTGCGATACCGACACCTCGTTCTAAGAGCAATTGGATATTTCCTTCGACGATGCCTTCAGCGGTTTCGATGTTTGCGCTACCTACGCAGACTGCGATGCTTGATCGGGGCGGGACGGTCAATTCTTCATCGAGGACGTTTAGAGCGATGTGTTGCATCGACGTCGTCGTAGCAGGAATGGCTTTGTCTGCCGAGAGCTTGATGAGCTTGGATCGGAGGTCGATGATAGCCCTATTTTCATTTAGGAAGTCCATACCTAAAATCACGTCGCGGGAGCACTGCTGCAAGACCACAAAGCTGGTGGGGTAAGTACGCCCATTTACGGTTATTCTTGCAGTACACCGTCCCGATGGAGTAATCAGGTTGCCACCTGCGGTGCGAATCAGCGGGCCATCCCAACCGGTGGTAACTTTTCTGAGCTGAGAGGCTAACGGTCCGCTGATGACTGAATAGTCAGCTCCGGTGTCTACTAGGGCAGTGACTCTGCGACCGTCGATATCAACTTCAAGGTCACTTGTTCGCGTCCTCGCATTGCACGTGGGCCTTAGTGTGCGATCTCGGCTCCGTCGTTTCTTCAGGTCATGGCCGGGGCATACCGTAGTTACTGCGCTGGGCGGCGTGGTCTGCTTGCAGTATGGTCGTGATGTCGTCGATGACGTCGTGTGGAGCGGCGGTGAAATGGCTGCGTCGTCGTTAGTGGTCGTCGGCGGCGGAGGATGTTCGTCTTTTCGTTGTTGAGCAACCTCACCTCCAAAGGTTGCTCTGCTTAGTTTCCCCTGCGCGGGCTTGGGGAGCTTCCGCGCATACTCTCATCTTAGGTACGGCCTGGCGACGCAAAGCGGGCCCTGTACGGCGATGGAGACCTGAATCGACGGATTTGTGGCGCAATCTCACCGCTACGCAGATAGTTGTCAATTTCTTGTGGTCGTTCACCTGGGCGTGGTCGTGGAGCGTCGACTGCAAATCCGCGGAGACCGATTCGTCGGTACGGGCAGTGGCGCAGAATGTGGCCGGCCTCACCGCAGTGGAAGCATAATGGCCGGTTGTTTGCAGTCCTCCAGGCGTCGCACTTCCTGGGGTTTGGGGGTCGTTGGTAGGCTTGGCGGGCGGGGGCCAAGGGGCGGTTTTCAGGAACAGGACGGTTGCGGCGAGGGCTCGGAAAGTCATCACGTCGGGGCGGAGGGCGACGTAATGCACCAGCGTAGTTCATCGCTGTTGCCTCGTGTGCTGGAACAGTCGCAGCCGTCGCTTGAGGAACGCCCAGCGCCTGCTGGACTTCTTCACGGACGACGTCCGCGAGCGTCGCCACCTGCGGTTGTTGCGATGATGGCATCAGTCGGCGGAGCTCCTCTCGCACGATCTCCCGGATGAGGTCCCGAAGGTTCTCTCCGCTTGTAGATGCGCTGGGGTAGTGGATTGAGCAGTCCGGCTGAAGTGGTCGCTCGTAGTGGCGCATTCTGGTGGCCAACGTCTTCTCAATAGTAGACGCCTCCGTTTCCAATTCCGCCACAGTTCTTGGCGGATTTCGCACAAGACCCGCAAAGAACGACTCTTTAACGCCTCGCAATAGAAGTTTGACTTGCTCACATTCGATCATATTAGGGTCGGCGCGGCGAAAGAGGCGCTTCATCTCCTCAAGATACGCCAAGACAGGCTCGTTAGGGAGTTGAAGTCTTGACTGAAGGAGAGCCTGGGCTCTTTCCTTTCGGACGGCGCTTGAAAAGGCAGTCAGAAACGCTTCCTTGAAAATCTCCCAATCCTTCATAGCTGCCTCATGATTTTCGAACCAAACTCGGGCATGTCCTTGAAGAACAAAGTAGACTTGCCTGAGTTTCGCGGCGTCGTTCCAGCCATTGAATTCTGCAACACGGTCGAAAAGGTCCATCCAGTCTTCTGCATCTTCGTCCGGTCGTCCATGGAAGCAGGGGGGCTCACGGGGTTGAACGAAAACAACCGGTGCTGTAGGCTGGGCCATTGTCAGCGTCGATGTCTTCCGAAATCGAATGGGGTCAGGTAGCAGACCCTGCTCTCGCTGTAGGCCTTGAAGTCGGCGGCTGGCTCGGTGACCTGTAGGCTGGTCTTCCAGGGCGACAGGAACACGGCTTGGGTCTTCGCTTGAAGAATAAAAGGCAGCACCTCCACCAGATGTCACGTAGTGGTGACGAGGTTGGCGACACAAATGAAGGGGTCGATGATTGCACTGAAGAAACTCTTTATTTGGGTTGACTTGCGCCCGCAAAATAACTAAGCAACTCGGCGGCGGCGATAGAAACAAACGTGCTCGTCGATCGTCGAACAAAGAATGCCCGTCACACTCGGCAACGCTCAATTTAAAGGCTGCACAGAACAATCTAGATAACGTCGCAAACAGCTACCAGCACGGACTGGAACATTGTGGAAAGACAAGCGAGTGGCCGGAACCTTCGAGACAGATCTCGGTGCGTCTTGCGCTACAACAAAACTGATAAAGGTGTGACTCGCGACATCGAGCATTAACAAACAAAGATTACGGAACTGATACGCGGTCCAGAATCAGAGTGATAAGCCTGTATGCCGGCGGCTGTTAAAAAACAACAAATACTGTTTTGAAGGTTTCGCGGCAATATCGATTGGCCTTCCTTATCCATAGCTAGCACCACACCCAGTGACTTTCTAAACTGGACTTTGGATTCAATCGGCTTTAAAGTGTAAACGATTCGACACCTGGCTCGAATACACTAGATCTTACTTTCAGCACCGTTCTTTACACTGTAGGCGACATTTTGTATATTGACGAATTCAGGGATCACAGACTAATGCAGTTACCCATCCGATGCTCTCATAAGTACTAAGATAAGGGATAAGGGACTACAATAAAACCGACTGTTCTAAAATGAATGCACATTATTATTCATTTCTTCAACGCACATTCCTACCACCATAAATTAATTACAGATCAGTATATGAAAACTGTTTTTTTTTTGGGGGATAAGATCTGTCAATTGGTCGAGCTCTGTGTAGATGGATGGATGGATGGATGGATGGATGGATGGATGGATGGATGGATGGATGGATGGATGGACGGACGGACGGACGAACGGACGGACGGACGGACGGACGGACGGACGGACGGACGAACGGACAGACGGACGGAGGGACGGATGGACGGAGGGATGGATGGATGGATGGATGGATGGATGGACGGACGGACGGACGAACGGACGAACGGACGGAGGGGCGGATGGACTGATGGATGGATGGATGGATGGATGGATGGATGGATGGATGGATGGATGGATGGATGTATGGATGGATGGATGGACGGACGGACGGACGGACGGATGGACGGATGGACGGATGGATGGATGGATGGATGCATGGATGGATGGAATATAAGAGCGTCCCCTTTGCAACGGGGTAGTAGCAGTAGCTACCATGCTCGTTTTTTTCTTATATCTTATTTATTGTTTTAGATTGGTTAATTATACCATCATTGTATTTGTTGAATTGTTGTTTCTACATTATTGACATTACACTACTTTTCTGCTTTTAAGCCACCAGTCTTCCATAGTTTGTTGCTAGCTTCCACCGCAGGTTTATTCAACCGGCCACTGGTATGTCTAAACCCCAGGGCCTCAGAAAGAGTGACTGCACCTGCATCGACTTTCAGATGGATACCATCACATCCGAATATAAGATGTTCAATTGTTTCCATGGATTTACTGCATACTGCATAAATGTGATCTTGGTTAAATTTCGTTTTCTAGCTGCGTGTTCTAAGGTACAATGATCTAGCTTCAAAAAGTAGGGCACTGCCTCTTGAGTAATCAAAGAAATCTTCTTCCCTGATCTGCCTTTTCCACTTTCGGTATAGTTCCTCACGCTGTTTTTTTTTCATAGAATGTATCCAATTTTTACCTTCAGTGTTTCCACCTGATGCTTAACGCTCTTTATTTCTTCCTCCTTGTGACCAGCATACTTGCTGGTTAGTTTCCTAGTTCTTGTTCTCCATTGTGACTGAACGCTTTTTACGTATAGGCACTTAAATACTTTAGCTGCCCATCTGTTACTGTCTAATTTCGTACGGGCGTTCCTTATATGATATTTTACTCTGACCTTCCTGTACTTTGAAGGATGCCCATACCATATCTCCCTGTACCGCCTAAATGTGGTTTTGCCGTGGGCACCCATTGCTAATCGTTCGACGGCTCTGTGATTTATTCCTGATGTCGACTGTAACTCTGAGTTTAGGCACAAAACCGCATTTCCGGAAGTAAGCCTGGGCAGCATAATTCCTTTCCAAGTACCCCTCAACGCCTGATACCTTTTGCATCCCCACAAAGCCCTATGCTTCATTATCATGGCATTTCTTTGCCCTTTTGCACTACGTGATTGGCCATGCTTTTCAATGTACGCCAATCCTTCTTTAACCATACCAATATATATTTATATTCTGCCGATCTGGGTATTTCATGGCCTTGTATTTTAAGACCCTTATCAGTTTAGCTGTTGCAAATCATCAGACCCGACATAACTGCGCTAAAACTGAAGCCTAGAGTGTCCCCTTCGTCAACGAGTACTGTACTAGAGTTTGCAAGTCTTCCTGGCCATCTCCTAACAGCACAATATAGCATTCATACATTAAACCGGAGAGGTGCTACTCTACGACCTTTCCGCCTAACCTATATGACAGGTAAAAACCTAGGTTAATTTCTGGTATCCTCCGTTCCTTAGCAGGGTAGAAGTGTAGGCCAGTTGGTGAGACATAAGGAAAATAAAACCGCAGCAGACATAGCAGACAGCCTCCGTCCTGTGTCTGCTGCGGTTTTATTTTCCTTATGTCTCCGTTTCTTATTTATCATATAAAGCATGAACAGCAGCGGGAATAGAAGACAACTTTGTCTTAATCCTTTGCATACCTTGACAATTTCCGTACTTCTTATCCCTTCCCATTTAATTTCTACTTTGTTATCCCGGTATATTTCCTGTAGGAACTCTATTATCTCATAACCGATACCTTCTTCTTTTAATATGTTCCACAGGAGTTCCCTGCTTACGTTGTCGTACGCTCCCTTTATGTCCAGGATAGCCAAATACAAAGGTCCGATTGTCCACTCTAGATATTTAGATGCATTGGGTAAGCACGAACAGGCTATCATCTAAGCGCCTACCATTTCAAAAGCCATATTTGGGAACACAGCGCGAAACAGGACGCAACACAAGAAAACGAAGGTAGACAGGACGGAGCGCTGAACTCACAACTTTTATTTCAAAAGAAAGAAGGTGACCCGTATTTAAGTGGTGCCTATCATAACACGTGATCAATTCAGGGGGAAAACACTGCTGAAAAACCTTTCTTCAAGAAAGAATTGGCCAAAGACAAAAAAAATGTTAAGATGGATAAGTTCTGATATATAATTTCTGCTACATGAGAGTTATCTCCAGTGCTGATGACCAGAAAAAAGAGATGAACATTTAACAGAGAAAACACGACAATGTTTCTACAAACAAGGATGTGAACATCGTACTAATCGCAATGAAAAGAGGTAAACAGGTAATTTTGAATGCTAGAAATAAAAACATTGACAGGACTGTGAGCATGACGATAACAGGATAAAAGCCCAACAAAAACACGGCAAAAATGATTGTCAATGATAAACGACTAAAAACACAACCAAAAAGAGGTGAAAGTTTTTCGAACTCTGTTAAAATCTGTACTATCTTGAGAGAAAGGCTACTTCTTTTTCTGACAGTAGAATTGAAGGCATGCTTACGCACCGTGTTTTTGTTGGATAGAACTTTGTTACAAAATTTTAAACAGGCCCAAATAAAGAATAGCGCGGTCAAAAATCGTGAACCGGGAGGCGCTGGAGGCTTTAGCGGGCGAGAAGGAAGGCGAGACGCGGGCCCCCCTAAGCGAGAGACAGGAACCGAGCAGCTGCCAGACGTAAAGCAGAGGTACAAAAGGTGCTTCTCAAGCGGCTCAATGGGACATAGAAGTCCTGACTGCCCACATGGCGGGGGACTAACTGTGCAGATGGCGCCGCACACAAAAGGGGAAAAACTCTCGGCACGCGTGGCGACGCAGGACGGATTTGTCGCAATGAGTGAATTGAAACCGATTTCTTTGGCCTGCCAGAACCGACGGATTAACGCAATTCTCGACCCTAAGGCCGAAATCACAGTAGTGCGCGAAAGTATACTACCCCTAGAGTTGGTTAAGCCACACGGAGCCATCGAGTTGGTTTCGGCTTTCGGGGAGAAGGTGCAGGCCAAACTTGCAATTGTCCCCCTCACGATAGACCGCAACTCGGGAATTTTCGCCGACATTAAAGAGGCAGTACCGGTGGTATGCGCCCTGACCGACAAACTTGTGTCGAGGACAGATTGCTTACTCTCGGAGGAAGCCTAGGAGTCTCTTAGGGCCGAATGTGATATCAAAGGCGTTGTAGCAACGAGTAAGGTGGAAGCCACAGACCAGATGAAAGCCGACCTGACAGAACTGGTGCCAGACGCGCAGGGAGATGCAGCCTATGGGGTCGTTATCGCACAGGAAGTGAAGGCGGTAACCAGTAAGAAAACAAAAGGCGGAGCTCGAGATACTGAAGACACGGCGCTTAGCACAACCGGAGAAAGCAGCGCGTATGCAGTTTTCCAGAAGGAGCAAAAGAGTGATCCCACGTTAACAAAAGCTTGGAAACAATGTATAGAAGGAGGCATGGCAGAGAAAGATGGCTTGCTCTATCATAAGGAAAACTTGATGGACAAAACCTAATGCAGCTTGTGCTCTCAAAATCCCGGCGTCCAGAAGTCCTAAAAATTAGCGCATGAAACAAGCTGGGGGGGGGGGGGGGGGGCACCTGGGAGTCCGAAAAACGCAAGCTCGGATTAAGTACAGTTTTTATTGGCCAGGTATGGAAAGCGACGTACGCTGGTACTGCAACAGCTGCCACGGAGGTCAAACGAGGTCTGAGTGCCGGTAGAAAGACAATGTACCCATAGAACCCTTAACGAGGCCGCGGTACCCGTTCGAGCAGATTAACGTGGTTATAATCGGGCCACTGGAGCCACCCTCAGCTAGAGGTCATGGGTATGCACTTTGCATCATCGACTTGTGCACGCGCTGGCCTGAAGGGGTGTGTTTGCGCTCCCTCAGTGCTAAAGCTACCGGTGACGCCCTCCTGACGGTGTTCAGCAGAACAGGGATTCCTGAAATAGTGACCTCCGATATTGGCACTAACTTAACAGCTGAACTCACCAAGGAGTGTTTGAAGAGGTTGGGGTGTTCCGCGCGGTTTTTCTACGCCAGGGCACCCGGAGAGTAACGGGGCGATAGAGCGGTGGAGTCGAACCTTCAAAAACATGCATTACCATGTCATCCAGGAGGAAGGAAAAGAATGGGACAAATTCGTTCCATTCCTTTTGTGGGCTTACCGAGAAGTGCCACACGATACGACGGGAATCACGCCATTTCAGATGTTGTACGGGCGAGATCGAACTGGCCCCTATCGGTTTTAAAGCGTAGTTGGGCAGGACAGATGAGCGTGCCAGCAACACTGCGGACGTCCCCATCAGAGTATATGCGACAATTGAAGACGCGCCTAGAGCACGCAGCAGAGACCGCAGAGTTATTAAGCTCGAAGCAGCAGAATGCATACGCAACCCAATTTAATCGACGGGTAAAGGAGAGCCTTTTGAGTTAGGCGACAGCGTGCTGCTGTTTGACGACCAGGGCCCTAGAAAAATGTTCCCTCAGTGGACGGGACCTGGAAGTGTCGCGGAAAAGTACCGCGAGCATTCGTACTTCGTGGATATGCCGGGAGGAGGCCGAAACCTGGTGCACGCCAGCAAACTACGACCTTACCAGAGGCACGTAATGACGGTCGGGGTGATATTTGATTATGATCGCGCGTTCGGGGAAGTGGAATGCGTACCCAGATCAAGTGTAACACCCACTACGGCTACGATCTTCCTCGAGGGGATGACTACTCTCCTAGAAGTAGAAGGAGCTGCCCTAATTCGCTTCGCAAAGTGTTTGAGGAGTGTCAAGGACTGTTCGATGACAGACCCGGGAAAGCTGACGTGGGGGAGCATAAGATCATCCTAGAAGAGGGATTTAACCCTAGGCCAGGTAATCATTACCGCATACCTGCCAGCTTCAAAGGAGAAGTGGGGAAGCAAGTTGACAAACTGCTTCAATTGGCCCTAATTTGCCCTTGTGAAAACCCGCACGCTCACCCTGTTGTTTGTATCCCCAAGAAGGATGGAACCATACGAATGTGTATGGACCTTCGGAACATTGATGCGGGCACAGTGGCTGATGCCTATCTTATGGCCCTGCAGCAAGAACTTATAATGAGCGTAGGAGGGGCGCTCTATATCACTCTCCTCAACCTTCGAAGAGGATACTGGCAGGTGCCGCTGGCCCGATCCGCCCAGCTGCTCCCTGCTTTCGTCTGCCACCGGGGGAAGTTTGCTTGGAAAGTCATGCTATTCGGGCTGAAAAATGCAGCTCAAACAGTTCAGTGAGTGATAAAGGCTCTATTACTCCCGCACTCTGCCTACGCGTGCACGTAACTAGACGATATCGCTGTTTTTGTGATACGCTGACGGAGCACGCATGCCATTTGCGCACGGTCCATGGAGCACTGCTAAGAGCCAACTTAAAGGTTAAGCTGGAAAAGTGCCAAATGGCGAGAGGATCCGTACGTTATCTGGGTCACGTGGTTGGTTCGGGAATCCACGCACCCGATCCCGACAAGTTGTCGGCGATTAAGGGACTGAAGGCGCCAAGAACGAAGAAGGAATTTCGTAGCATGCTCGGGTTATGCGACTAGTACCGCGGCTACGTGCCTATTTACGCCGAGGTCGCAGCGCCGTTGACGGAACTGACAGGGAAAAAGATACCGAACACAATCCCATGGTGTGCGAGAGCCGAAAGAGCGTTCCAAAAACTCAAGACGGCGCTCTGTGAAGCCGTTGCCCTCGGGACGCCCGATACGTGTAAGCCATTTTGGCTGTACACGGATGCCTCAGCTTTAGCAGCAGGAGCCTGTCTCGCTCAACGCGCGGAGGATGGCTCCGAGCGACCGATCGCATTCGCGAGCCATCGATTCTGTCTAGCCCACGCGTGATGGTCGACTATAGAAAGGGAAGCATTTGCCGTGGTTTGGGGGCTGGGGAAGTTTGACCTCTGGCTGTTGGGAGCCCAGATTACGGTGGTGTATGATCATAGCCCCCTCTTTTTTCTCCCCCGGACCACCCCTCAGGGAGCCAAGATGACACGCTGGGAACTTGCCTTGCAAAGATATAATGTGGTGGTGGAACACCGGAAGGGAAGCGCTCACGGCAACGCCGACGCACTGTTCAGGTTACCAAATGAAAACTGGGAGACAGACAGTGGTGATTGCGCCGGGATGCAGGGAGGGGAGGAAACGTCTATAGCTGACAAAGCTCAGTGAGGTGTGACGTGGGGGATACTGTGAAACTGTGTGGGACACATGACGGACGTGCTGCATGCCTTACGATGCCAGTGTTTGATATCGACATGCGTGCAACCGAAGTTTCCAAGGCTTTCCTTCATTGCATGCACTTGAGTGTGCTGTTCGCGAGCAGAACGGGTACGCGCGTGAAAGTGTGGACTGAACACCGCGCACTAAATTGCTTCGAACAAGACGCACGTCGTGCACGCAGTGTCATGTATTTGTGTGAGTGCATGCTATACTTGTTTCTCACCCAGCAAGGTTTTGTTAGAGTGCATGCGTGAAGCTGTAACAATAGTTACATTCTAGAGCTACTTTCACCACCCTCAAGGGGGTCTCGTGACGTATGCCGATACCCTTTGTTGGTTGTAATTTTAAAGGTGTCATATGGGCCCCTTGTAAAATCTTGAGAGGGGCGTGTAAGGTATCGCTAGGCGCCCCCGGATTAGCGGCTATGTACTCAGTGCCTCGTGGTAGTTTTGCTTGTAGCATGAATTGATGCTAGCTGCGTGCAGCCAAGAAGGCGCCGCGAATCACCGGATGAAGCAGGGAGAGCCATCAGAGTGACGAGTGTCACCGGGCGGCTGGCAGGCAATTGAGTCCCCAAAGAGAGAGGTTAAGCTGCTTTGTGATTTCCATACGAGCCGACACGACACCGCTGTCGCGGTTGAAACGGCCGTTCACAGACACGCTGCGTCCAGATAGAAAGGTGTCATTGGGCGCCGGTGGAAGAGTGATGGGGAACGTTGAACAAAGGGGAAGGCGTTCGCGGGAGCGTCTTTTCTTCGCGCCGCCGCTAAGCCAGAGGTCACTGGGTTTGCAAGTTCTAGGAAGAGCGGGGGTGCGAGACGGCGGCGGTCTGCTAACGACGCTGCTCATTTGCTTTGATGATCTTAACGCGAGAACGCGGCAAAGTGTACAGTAGAGTGTCGGCAGCATGTGACATTTTGTGTTTTGTGTTTATTTTTTTCGTTGTGTGGAAAGGGTTTCACTCACACTGCTGAAGTTGCACGTGGCCTTGAACCAATCATGTTGAATTGTGGCGATTGGACGTAATTGAAATGTGGGTTGGACACCGAGGGCTTAAAACCAAGCCCGAGAGACCAGTCTGATGTTCTGAGCTATGGCTTGATGTGTACATCTTTGGCTAGGCCGAGCTAGCCAGATCCATGCATCATTTCCCTAACTTTGCTGTAAATATTGCCAAGTTTCGTATATAAACTTCAGTTATACTCTTTGTAACTCTGAAGTGTCGTTATCCATATTCCGTCGTCTCTGATCAATGTCTTGGACGGGGCGCACCTGTGGTGCAATTTTCCACGTCTCATACTGTGGCGTTTCTTAACCAAATTTTTCGTCTCCTTGGACAGCTTGCCGGTATCCTAACTATCTTACCGCCTACATCTACAGCGCACTCAGTAATGATATCTCTGAATTTATTGTTCATTGCCTCTAGGGTAATGTCGCCATCCTCAGTTAGAGCTGAATATTTATTCTGTAGCGAGATCCTGAACTCTTCTGCCCTTCCCCTCACCGCTAATTCGTTAATGGGGTTCTTTCTTACTAACCTTGTTGCGTTCCTTGTTTAGATTTAGGCTTACTCGAAACCTCACCATCCTGTGGGCACTGCATCGCACTTTCTCGATACCTCTACATCTTGCATATTGGCGGGGGTTGAACACGGTATGAAGACAATTTCATTTTTAGTCTCCCCGTTAGGACTTTTTCATGTCCATTTCCGGTTCTTCCGTTTGCTGAAGAAGGTATTCATGACGCTTACGTTATTGCGCTCTGCAAACTCAACTAGTAACTCCCCCCTGCTATTTCCAGAACCAATGCCATAGTCACCTACTGCCTGGTCTCCTGCCTGCTTTTTCTCTACCTTGGCATTGAAGTCGCCCATTAGTACAGTATACTGCGTCTTTACTTTTTTTTCGCATTGCCGATTCTACATCTTCGTAGAAGCTTTCAACGGCCTGCTCATCATAGCTACATGTGGGTCCATATGCGTGTACAATCTTCAGTTTATACCGCTTATTAGGGCTAATTGCGATGCCTGCCACCCTCTCATTGATAATTTAGAATTCATCTATATTACCCGCTATATACTTATTGACAAGGAAACCTACTCCTAGTTGTCGCCTCTCTGGTAAGCCTCGATAACACAGTACATGGCCATCCTTCAGTACAGTATATGCCTCATTTGGCCTCCTAACCTCACTAAGCCCCATGACATCCCGTTTCATACCTTCTAGTTCCTCTAACAGCACTGCTAAACTAGCTTCACTAGCTAGGGTACTAACGTTAAACGTTACCAGGGTCAATTTCCAATGGCGGCCTGTCCAGCGGAGCCAGAAGTTCTTAGCACCCCCTGCTGCGTCACAGGTCTGACCGCCGCCGTGGTCAGTTGTTCCGCAGCCGCTGGTGACTGAGGGCCAGGGTTTTATGGAACTAATCATGAGAGGTTGCGGCCAATTACTGCACCAGGGTGGCCAACTAATGTTCTGGTGAGGGAGCGCATTGCCAGAGGTGTTCACCAACATCCGGTCGCCCCCCTAACGTGTTTATGCAATTCCATCGACACGCCATTTTTGTTTATCCCGTGGAGAATTGCGCAGCACCGGGATTTTAGCTCCGCTCCTCTTGCATGCGCGACGGGTGTTCTACGACTATGCCACAGCTGCACCTTAGTATTAAATGCTCAAAAAAAGGTTGTTTGAAAGGAAGAAATATACTTGCAGCTAACTTTCAGTGCCCTTTGCGTTTAGGAGATTTCTGGTATTTGTTGCTGTGTCAGAATGTGTAAAGTCTGCGTTCTCAGGTTCCCCGAAAGAAATTTTATCGGTTTGATATTTTTAAACTGGCTTTTTTAGGCTTGCTACCTGTCTGCAATTTGCGGCGCTGCATTGTCGAAACGTATGTACAAGAGATATGCATGAGAGTCTGAAACGGAAAGAGGCCATTTCTTGGTCTAAAGCTGCTGGAGGTTGTCTATGGTGAGTCTTACAAATTTTTGCAAACTTGATATACACAGCAGTGTAGATACAGGTATTTGTTTCAAATACGTAGTCAGTTGCATTAGGCATATGCTCGTCACTGTTCCCTTTAGGTCCCTTTAAGCGGAGAAAGTCTGAAACTTTGCTAGACACATAGTAGCTTTGGCCAGCCAAGTTATTTACTCACCGTTTATCTGTTACACATCATGCTGTGCATTACAGTATTTTGAGTATTGTAAGAGAGATACTTGATCTGGTGAAAAAGCAGCAAAAAAAGGTAAATGGAGACATCACCAAGGACGCTGAAATTGTGAACACGACAGAGCGGATGAAGCTCGAGCAATCGCTTTTGAACGCTGGACTTCGTAGGAGAAACGATAAGATAAATATATTGACGTAGAAACTGCCTAAACCGCCTCATTACACTTTGTGGAGAGGCGGGTTACCATTTGTGTGTCACCGTGTGTTACCACTTATAACCTACGATTACAATTATGCTACGCAAGCGACTACCGGTTTCTCGAATTATTTCCTTACGGCCGGAAACCTTCTTGCACACTGCACACGATCCTACCCTATCACCCCGACGCCTCAAAATTTACGCCGGTTTTTCAAGCCGCTGCCTATGCCGAAGAGTGCCGTAAGAAAGCACGTGAAATGAGAAATCGAAACGAGTACCACCAGAAAAACAACCGCGTCGGTTCCACATATCTGCCGCCTGCTTGCCGTCCCGACTCGTCGGTGTGGCTGTGAATGCCCTCTTCTACGTCAGGCCGTCGCCCAAGCTTCTGAGTCGATACCAGGGACGCTATAGTGTGCTTAAACAAACTTCCCCGGTTAATTTCTCTATCGAGCCCTTCACGCTTTCAGCATATCACCGCTTCCGAAGACCTGAAATTGTCCACATTGACCTCCTCAAATCGTATTATTACCATGCCGTCATGGCTTCCGCTTAATCCGCCAGGATGGTGTCTTTTAACAGGGGGAGTATTTTAAGACTTGATCTGGGGGTGAAAAAGCTGCAAGAAGAAAACGGAGACGTCGCCGAAGACGATGAAGTTGTAAAGAATTATGTGTGGATTATGTATCGACCAAATCGTGACTGAATTTCACCTCAAAGATGCTGTGTTAGATCTGCTCTTTGTTAGCCGAATGCTGTGTAATGGTGTTATAAGCATCGAACCTGGTATTTCCGATCGCCGTTTAGTGTATTTTTTCTGGACAACAAAACAAATCATGAGGCGCGCCCAAAATTATAACACCGTAAAGAAAGACTTTTTCCGCGCAAATGACACGGCCATTATTGATTTTGTGGCAGATAATCTAGGTAATTATATTAGGGAAGATGTGCACGGCTTATGGAATCGATTCACTAGTGCTACTCAATATTCTATTGAAGATTTCGTGCCAACAAGACATGTATAAAAAATGGAAAAAGCCATGGATTGACAGGGACATGATACACACCAGCCGCAAACTAAAACGTATAAAAAAAAGGAGCGAAAGGCAATCCTAAAAATTCCACGATTTAAAGCGCAGTTTAACTGAGAAGATTAAGATAGCAAGAAAGTGCTCCTTCAATACAACTCTTCCTTAGTTTTTAAACAGCGATTCCTCTAAATTTTGGCATATCTCGCTCGAGGCAGGAGGATGTTAAGGAACCCAGGGTAAATGTTAGATTAGTAAAGGAAAGCGGAGAAATTGCACAGGTTTGCAATGAATACTTTCAAACTGTTTTTTCAACTCGCAGTAAGCAAAATCCCTTAAACTCACTGATAAAGTTAGAGGATGTATATGTCATTTCGGCTGAAGGAGTCCTAACAATGTTACGCAACCTGGATGCAAAGAAAAGCCCAAGCCCAGATGATCTTCATAATTCATTCTTAAAGCGCTACGCTCCGCAGATTGCACCTTTTCTGGCAAAGATTTTTCAAGTTTCTATCGGTACTGGTAAAGTACCCTCTGATTCAAATCGGGCACTTGTACCATTGCGCAAAAAGGGAGATAAATTCACAGTGTCTAATTACAGACCCGTATTTATAACGTCCACATGTTGCAAGCTACTAGAACATATTCTGGCTGGTTATATTTGGGCTTACCTATCAGAAAGCCACCTTTTATCGCCACATCAGCACGGGTTCAAGAAAGGAATGTTCACTGTCACGCAACTGGTAACCACTGTACACGAATTTGCTACGACACTCGATAACTCCGGTCAAGTTGACGTGCTATCTTTAGATTTTTTGCAAAGCGTTTGATAAAGTTGAGCACGAAAAATTACTCTATAAGTTGGAATACATTGATCTCCCGAGTTACCTTATATATTAGATAAGTTCATACCTTAATAACAGAGGTCAATTCGTAGAAATTATTGGAAATGTTTTAGATGTCCGCGCTGTAAGCTCCGGAGTGCCTCAGGGCAGTGTGTTAGGCCATCTGCTTTTTTATTATAAATTGATGACTTAACCCAAGTAATTCCTGACTCGGTCTCCATTCGACTGTTTGCAGATGACTGTATTATTTATAAAAGCATTACCTCAAAGAACGACCACGCGCTCTTGCAGCAATCTATTTTTTCCATAGAACCTTGGTGTAAAAACTGGTGTATGGAACTAAACATGCGAAAGACGGGGCTTCTTAGAGTAACTTGTAAAAAGAATGTCAGTTCATTTCAGTATCGCTTACACAACTGTCTCATTTCCGAAGTTTCTAGTTATAAATATCTTGGCGTTTCTATTACCAATGATCTCTCCTGGAGTGCACCCATTTCAATTATTTGTTCATCAGTTTTCAAGAAACTTTGTTTTATCAGACGTAAGCTCCATCCAATCTTAAGCTACTGGCTTACACAACGTATATCATGTCTAAACTTGAGTATTCTTGGATCATCTGGGATCCTCACAATAAAAAAGACATTTATCGAATTAAACAAATACCGAAAAAAGCGGTGAGGTTCATCTTTAATAAATATCTAAGAACTGACTCTCCCACTAACCTTATGACCACCAACAATCCGCTCCTAGAAACTCGAAAGAAATTGACTCATTTACTCTTTATGTATAAAATTTTAAACAACGAACTAAACCTCAGTCCTCCACCTTGTGTGAAAGTTCCCAACGCTAGGCGGACACGTCATTACCATAGTTATTGCCACAGTTTCCGACTGCAGCTTCTCACCACCGCCTGCGTAGTCTGCGCGTCGCCTTTCGTCACCACGGACGGCAGTGGTCTGTATCACCTGTGCCGGAAAACTAGTAAGCGTGGCGCCTGGAGGTGAGGCCCCTGGAGACTGTGCGCAGCCTGTAGAAATTCCTCCATCTGTTTCATTGTTAATGAACATCGTTTTGGTGCTTGTCGACGTTGTGGCGATAATAGCGTTGGTGGATACGGGGACATCCATTTTAATTATTTCAAGTAGCGCTTAGGCCGCAGAATATGGGTCAGAAATGTGCATTTTCGTCGTGGGCGGATGGTGAGCTGTGCCCTTTGGGAATGTGCAGTCCTACGGTGTGCCTTGACGGAACCATATTCACAGGGATTTTGCAGTGCTTTCGCGATGCACGGATGACGTGATTCTCGGTATTGATTTTTTCGAATTGGTGGCGCTGCGGTATACTTTCGCTCCGGAGAGCTCTGTATTGACAGCTCCCTTCCATATGGGTTCTTAGAGGTGTCCCCAGAGCAGAAGGATGTGTTTTGTATGTCCGAGGATACCAATGTACCAACCATTCTAATGGGGTGAGTCTCCATTTTGTGCCCCAGTCGTGCTTGCTTCATCTTCGTTGCTGCGTGGCGCCGCTTCATTACAACTGTGCCAAGAAACTCGTTGTCTTTCCTCATTGCATACTGTTGGTGGTCAAGGGCGGCTCATAGCTGTGGGCCATTAATTGCGCTTTTCAACTTGTGGTTTTGCCCGGCAATATGCAGATTTCTGCGTGTAGCGAAGATGATGCTGCTCCATCAGTGGCTTTGATACAACACGCGTCTAACAGAGCTACTCCGTAGCTCTGTTAGACGCTCTGTTACGGAGGTGCTCCAGCACCTGAATCACAACTATGCCGAATTATCAGCACATCGCTAACCAGCGAACAGCGTGAGACGCTGGAAACTTTACTCTTCAAATACTCGTCTACCTTTGACTTTTCGGACACAAGTAGTTCACGGTGCACTCCCCTGACACGTACCCGACATTGCATTGGCACAGGTTACTAACACCCAGTTCGACAGAAGCCGTATAGAGTGTCGCTGACAGAACGCCAGGTGATCAGTGAACAGGTTCGGGATATGCTGGACAAATGTATTATTCAAGAGTCATGAATTCCTTGGGCTGCTCCTGTCATTTTATAATGGTCAAGGAAAAAGAAGGTACATGACGTTTTTGCGTGAACTATTGCCGCCTGAATGCTGTAACCAAGAAACACGCGTAAGCTCTCCCCCGGATCGATGACGCCACAGGTTGCCTGTACGCCGCGTCATATTTTCATCTGTTGATCTGCGGTCGGGATACTGGCCGATACTTATGCACCCTCAGGGCAAGGGGAAAACCGCTGTTATCACACCCAAAAGCCGATTTGAATTTAATGTAATGTGGTTCGGGCTGTGCAATGCCCCTGCAACGTTTGAGAGATTTATGGATGCCATTCCACGTGGCTTAAGATGGCATATATGTATTTGCTACTAACGATGATATCGTCATTTTTGACCGGACATTTCATGAGCTTGAGTTTGTACTGGGCTGCCTGAAAAACACTGGTCTTGCATTGAATCCGAGGAAGTGTCGCTTTGGTGAACGGCAGACTCGTTTTTCGCCGCCTTTTTGAGCGTGAGGGTGTCAGATGTGACCTACAGAAGACCGCGGCCGTTGCGTCATTTTCAACGGCTCAGAATGTGAAGGGACTTCAGTTTCCTCGGACTTCGCTCATATTTCCGCTGCTTCGTTCCCTGTTACGCTGACATTGCTCACCTACTCACGTGCCTTCTCTGAAAAGACGCTCCCTGCGAGCGGACGCCCGACTGTGACTGTTCTTTTCGCCAAGTAAAGTTTCGACAAACATCACATCCATTTTTAGGAATTTCAACCCTTCTGCACCCACGGAGAGGCATACTGATGCCAATAGTGTCGGCATAGGTGCTGTGTTGATCCAGCCTTACTGCGACTAGGAGCATCTCATAGCTTACGCCAGTCGCTCTTTAAAGGGACTGCAATTTATGGGCAACTTTTTTTTTTCGCGGAATAAAAAGCTTAGGGTCTAAGGTGCACGACGATGCAACGGTTCTGTCAGGAACGTCGCAGAAAATTTTATAAAGGAATTTTTTGATCTATTGAAACGCCCGTTTTTATGTAGTCGTAGTCTGGAAACCATGAGAAGTGAACGCGTTGGCGCGCACCCACCGGCAGAAACCGGCGAACTGAAAATAAAATCGGCGCAGCCAGGCAGCGGTAATTTTCGGTTTAAAGCTAACATCTTCATTTTTATCCATTCAGGCTAGTTTTTAACGTTATTTTTGTGGAAACACCTGGTGATTTAGTGCCTTATTATTCACAGTTTTTTTGTCACTGGCCGGCTGCGATGTCTTTTCTAGTCAAGCTGGTAGCCAAGCCAAGCATGCGAAAACGAAACCATGCTTTTACACGTGCTCGCGTAGCCCTGCCATGTGCGTACAATGCAGCCGCAGGTTCGCTTGGCAAGGCATATATAGCCCCCAGGAAAATGTTATTGGGCGAATTAAGCGACCTAGAAAAAAAAATTCAGGCTCGCATGCATAGCCAGAATTTAAACCCGTACGACTCAACGCCCGATCGCAATGTTTCTACGGATGAGGACAGCGGGAGCGACTACGAAGCAGACCCCGACCACCACCCCGATCCAGACAGACCGCAGACGCCGCCAGCAGGGCGGCTTGGTCATGCGGATTTGTAAGCAATTTCTCCTTCATTGCCGCCGCTCTCATACGGGTCAACGCGTGTTACTACGTAAATGCATGCAGGGGCAGGTGCAAGAACTGCGTTGCAATGCCAAGAGCTGTCGAGTCCATTTGCTGTAGAGATTTCTCGGAAATGCAAACGGATTATCGCTGCATAACGATGGAGCCGCACTTCAGCATATTGTGCCTCGATGTCGTAGTGCTGCGCGTAGCTTATGTAGAGGTTCGCGACAACGGGGAAGCCAACGACGCTGAGGAAGAACACAAGTAGGTCACAGCTTTAGGTATTCCTGTTGGAGTATTGAGAATTTTTTTTTATTTCAGAAAGAACTGGTATACTGCTTATCGGCAGTTCGTCAGGTGGGTATGGGGATAGCTGGGACGGCATAACAGGAGAGTCCTGCCGTCTTGCGTCGTGCACCAAATACGTCAACACTTTCCGTCGGACACCTACCAAGGTTTTAAATACCCGCACATTTCATAAGGTATGTTGTCTGACCTCATTACACTATATAACTCTGCTTTCGCAAAACTTGTATGTGCCTCAAAATGTTTTGCAGCTGAAATAGTTTGTCAACATAGAGATCAGAGGTGAACATGAGTGAAGCAAAACAACTTTTATTTTCTAATATTACTATGAAAAAAGTGTAGAGAGGTATTGCGATGGTTACTGTGCATACTGAAGGCAAACAATGTAAACATGACAATAACAACAAAACAATGCTATCTGAACATTTCTGGGTACTGCACATAAAAAGCCACACATACATGGGATGGGATGAAAAAACAAGCAAGATTAAAACACTTTTAATCTAGGTTGTTACCGATTGTTCATGAAATTGTCTCTTCTGCTGTACGAGCAAAGGCAATGATGTGGTTCCCAATAGTTTTCATCATAATATGAGTAAATGCTTTTCATAACTGTTTTGTAATGCAGTGAACATGCCATTAACATTGTTTGACTGCTTCTTCCAATCGAGGCTCAGGACAAGTTCTCATGAGACTGCTGCGCTTTGTTCTGGGCACAATCAAAGTTGCTGTACCCCACTGTACAAACCTGATATTATGCCCTACCCACCTGCCTTTCCTTTCTAAGTAAATTCACTCACTGACACATTTAAACATTCAGAGAATATGTAAACAGGCATTGAGATACACTTATGAAGCGAACGAGTTAAACTGCACCAACACATTATCAAAGATGAAAAAACATATGCTGCCAAACAGAATTCTGCATAAAGATTTCAAAAAAATTCTGCATCTCGACCACTGGCTTGTTCAGGTGTAGAAGTAAGCTCGAGTATTTTGAAGCAGCTCAAGGAGCAGTAATAAAGCCATTTTGGGGCAGCTTTTATCATCATCATCATCAGCCTGACTATACCCACTGCAGGTCGAAGGCCTCTCCCATATTTCTCCACTTAACCCGGTTCTGTGCTAGCTGCATCCACTTGACCCCTGCGAATTTCTTGACCTCATCCGCCCACCTAACATTGTGCCGTCCCCTGCTACGCTTTCCTTCCCTTGAAATCCAGTTTGTTACCCTAAGCGACCATCGGTTATCCTCTCTTCGCACTACATGTCCTGCCCATGCCAATTTCTTCTTCTTAATTTCCACTAGTATGTCGGTAACCTGAGTTATTTCTCTGACTCACTCTGCACGCTTCCTATCTCTTAATGTTACCCCTACCATTTTTCGTTCCATAGCCCTCTGGGTTGTCCTCAACTTAAGTAGAACTCTCTTGGTTAGCCTCCACGTTTCAGCCCCATAGGTGAGTACAGGTGCCTCTGCCATAGCGCGGGTGTCTGGTGGTCTCATCCAGAGCTCTTCTCATCGGCTGCCTGCTGTGGCGAGCATGGGTTCATATTGCCGCGCCGATTCCGATGCTGCGCGCTCGAGCACGGTGCGAGCGAGTTTACCGTACCCACGAGGCGCCGAATCGAGCATGCGCGGGCGCAGTGGTAGTAGATATCACCGCACGCCATCACATTGTCTAATCACGTAGGACCAACTCGCTGTCTTTTATTTTTATGGCTTCAGGAGTATTGCCGCGCATGCCCTCTTCAGGTTTCTCCTCCATGCAGCAGATACACTAAAACAAAGAGGTGAGCAAACTACATACCATGCAAAATGTGCACCCGAGTATTTTGTTTTTTTTGCGATCATGATGCTTTATTGGCCAGTCTGTACCCTTGTGGCAAATTACTGAAATAGAAGTTTACTGTGTGGTATCTAAAACCTTACAAATTAAACCCTTTCAATATAAAGTACACTTACTTTAGCTATGACGCCAAAATAAATGTTGAAGATCGCATTTCGACTGTTTTTTCCATCGACTTGCAACAACCATGTTTCACACATGGTAACCACAAATGTCATCGACATCACCATCACTTCACCCGTGTGTAGCTTCAATACCTCGGTTCACGTGTTTTGTTTGCAGTTTCCGTCAGCCTACAGGTGAATAACTCAGCCGTTTTGCCCATTTTGCTTTTTGATGCACGCATGTCAGCATGCCTAAAATTAAAAGCCATACGCGCGGTCAAGAGCCTCCTCGAAGCAAAGAGAGCCCTTCATAACTTTGGACGATATGGCTGACAAAGCACAGTACGCGCGCCATCAATAGCATCGGCACGTGCCGCTTCCGACGACGATGCGACAGTCAGATCGGGCGCATTTTGTGACAGTCAGGATAAACAAGTGACTGCTGAACAGGACATTAACATATCAGCAACACTTCAGTTTGGTCTCCCAGAAGCGGTGCAGGCCGTTTCATCAGACGCGGAACAGGAAGAGAGCAGCTTCGCTTGCACTCCCGCTTCGGATTGCGACCCAGTTGGTGAGCGTCTACCGAAGAGTTGCCCCAGTACAAATCCAGCCGCCGAGTCTGACGATTTGGCTGCAGCACTGCGGACGTGGGCCCTCAAAGAAAATACTTCGCAGTCTGCTTTGACATCCCTCCTCAAGCTTTTAAGGGCGTACCTCTCCGACATTTGCCTTCCAAGCGACGCTCGTACCCTGTTGCGCACACCGCGAGACACAAGGCATGTTTCGGCGCTCTCCTCCATGCCACCCGGAGAATACTGTCACTTTGGTCTTGAGCAACCAACTAAAAAGCATGCTTTCCCAGAGAGTTCCTGGAAGCAGGTCTGTCTCTCTGTCATTTAATGTCGATGGGCTGCCTATTTCTAAAAGTTCTAGGTTGAAGTTATGGATCATTCAGTGTCTAGTTATTGAATCTCGCAGGTTTGCACCTTTTGTTGTAGGAGTGTTTGCTGGGAACGCAAAGACAGATTCCGCCAATGACTTCTTGACACCTTTTTGTAACGGAACTTAAGCAGCTTATTTCATGTGGCCTGAACATCAATGGTCAGGCTTTTCAGGTTTTGGTTAAGAGTTTTATACGTGACGCACCAGCACGGTCTTTTATTTTTTGCATTAAAGGCCACGTGGGTTATTCTTGATGCCCAAATTGCAGCGCAGAAGGTACTTATATAAGTAATAGGGTCGTCTCCCCTTCGAAAACCTCTGAACTTCAAACTGACCAATCATTCAGGCATCAGAATGACCCAGATCACCACCACGATGTGTCAGTCATTCCTTCACTTCCTGTTGACTGCATCACAAGTGCACCTCTAGACTACATGCACTTACTGTGCCTAGGAGGGATGAAAAATTTGATTAATTTATGGTTGGGTGGGCCACTAAAAGTACGTCTTGGGCCTGCAGAGCGCAGGAAGTTGTCTGATGTGAACGTCCGAGTCCTTAGCATCACATGTGCCTAGTGAGTTTGTTCGCAAACCACGGAGCATTTCAGAGTCTGACCGCTGGAAGGCGACTGAGTTTAGACTTTTTTTATTTTACACAGGCCCAGTAGTATTCAAATCTATTGCTCCTTCTGCTATCCATTCTCACTTTCTTACCCTACACTGAGGTGCATTTCTTATCGCTAGTCCTGCATTGTGCCACAAATATGTTGATTATGCAGTCACTTCTTCAGCACTTTGTGAAGATGTTTACAAAGCTATATGGAGATGACCACATGTCATACAATGTTCCCTGTATTTTGCATATTGCAAATGATGTGCGAATCCGCGGACCGCTGGATTCATTCAGTGCTTTTCCCTTCGAAAATAGCATGCAGTTCTTGAAACGCGTCTTGAAAAAGCACAGTGCTCTGCTTTCTCAGCTCTACAATCGTATCAAGGAGCCAGGTCAGTGTCATCCGCAGTCGAGCTTGAAAGGCAGAATACAGACACTCATCTACCTATTGGTTGCAGTGCTCCCATGCACAAATGTGAAACGTTTGATGATTTTAAGCTTGTAGCAGGGACAGCTGACAATTGCTGTATGGTGGAAGACTCTGTGATCCTTGTGGAAAGTTTTGCACATTTCACATCACCACGAGCTCCATGCATAATTGGCCGAGAGTTCCTGATCAAGGAAAACTGTTACACTAAACTATTCCTCTCATCCCAAATTGGAGTTTTTGTTGGCTCTCAGCCGTCTGGTATAAAATGCTGGCCAATCTGTAAGCTCATCAGGTTTCCGTACTGTGGCAGATTGGTTGCAATGCCACAGCTGCACACATATTAGCTTTCCAGTGGATCGTCATCAGCCTGACTATACCCACTGCAGGGCGAAGGCCTCTCCTTTAATCCTCCAATTAACTCGATCATATGCTAGCTGCATTCACGTGACCTTATTTACCCAACTAACTTTCTATGCCCCCTGCTATGCTTTCCTTCCCTTGGAATCCAGTTTTTTTACCCTAAGTGACCATCGGTTAACCTGTCTTCGCACTACATACCCTGCCAATTTCTTCTTCATTTCCACTAGAATGTCATTGACTAGTTATTTCTCTGACTCCCTCAGCACACCTCCTATCTTTTAACACTACACCTACCATTTTTCATTCAGTAAACCACTGCGTGGTCCTCAACATAAGTAAAATCCTTTTCATTAGCCTCCACATTTCAGCCCCGTAGGTGAGTACAGGTAAGATGCAACTGTTGTATACTTTCCTCTTGAGCGATACTGGTAAGCTGCTAGTCATAATCTGCATGTGCTTGCTAAATGCACTCCTTCCTAATCTTATCCTTCTCGTTTCCTTTTCATGTTTCGGATCTGCGGTTACTACCTATCCTAAATAGACATATTCGCTTAATACTTCCAGTGCTTCGCTACCTAACGTAAACTGCTGTTCTTTCCAGAGGCTGTTGAACATTACCTTAGCCTTCCGCATATTGATTTTTAAACTTGCCTTTCTACTTTTCCTGTCTAGGTCATCATTCATTATTTGTAGTTCACCCCCTGAGTTTCTTAGCAAGGCAATGCCATCAGTAAATCGCAGATTACTGAGGTATTCTCCATCCACCCTTATCCCTAACTACTCCCATTCCATCTCTCAATACTTCCTTTGCTGTGAATAGTGCTGGGGAAATCGTGTCTCCTTGCCTAACACCTGTCTTTCTTTATAAGAATTCACGGTAGAAAAACCGTAAAGTTTAATCTGACGTCTCGGCCGGGGTCTGGCCTTTGTCAAGGAATGCCAAAAGAAGCAGTCGGTCCTCATTTCTTATATGCATGCACAATTCAAGAACACATGACCAACCGCTATCGACTAATAAACAAACTATCAAAACAAGATTCCACATTCGTCATGTAATGGAGGTGCATGGTATATTGACAGAATGACACGTATTGCGCTTAGGTCATATATCTTAAATGTTGTACAAGGAAAGTAAGATATATGTCACCTAAAAAATTGTTAGTCGCTTTCAGCGCACAAAAAATATCGCGAGGTTAGAATGAGTAGAGTACACGTCCCACTTAATCCTGCAATATTCGTGGGGGGGGGGGGGGCATTAATCCACTGAAATATTCTTCTCTTTGGTAGGCGACTGTCGCAGATAACACGTCAGTACGATTTAACAGTGAAATATAACTTTGATTTAGCGCGGTAAATAAAAAAACAATCACGCCAATCGCCCCGCAGGGGCACCTTGTTTAACGAGGTGTTGGTACTTGGCGCCACCACGGACCCTGAGCCCCCATACCGAAGCTGTAATTCGTACCATGGCAATAGGTTGAAAGGTTGAGAGAAGAAACCGTGAACGGTGGCGGTCGAGGTCGTGGTCAAGCCTCGGCCGACGGGCTCCCCACCTGTCTACCAGGTGTGGGGCTCCGGGACCTTCCTTTGCATATAAGGGTGAAACAGAGGCGACAGAATATATGGAACCCTTAGACCAGCCATAATGCATGAAAAAACACTCATCAAAAAAACTTGATCGACCTCCGAAAAGGAGTCGCACCGAAGTGACACAAAAAATCACGACACCAACTGAGAACTTCCCAAAGTTTCTTGTCCTGCGCTCATTATCAGAGTCTAAACCTGCAAATGAGCTATCAGTTTTTCTGATAGCCAGCTCGCCGAAGGCCATCATTGGGGCTAACTATAAAGCGAAAAAACTAGGATCTGGTTACTTGCTAATAGAGGTATCAGACAAAAGCCAGTCTGATAAACTCGGCTTAACAAAGACATTTGCTCACCTTGACGTTCGGGTATCGCGCCACCGCAGTCTTAACAGCTGCCAGGGAGTGGTTTCTGAGCGAGACCTTTTAAATGAAACGGAATCAAATCTCCTTGAGGGCCTACAGAACCAAGGTGTAACAGCAGTACGAAGAATAACAATCAGGCGAAAGAATGAAGAAATAAAAACAAAACATATTGTTCTCACTTTCAACCGGAGCACACTTCTTGAATTCATCAATGTGGAATTCATCCGATGCAAAGTTAGCCCGTACATACCAAGCCCCCGCAGTTGCTTCAAGTGTCAGCGGTACGGACATGATAGCCAGATATGCCGAGGACGCCTTACCTGTGCAAAATGCAGTGCACATGACCATGCAACTGATAATTGCTATGCAACTGACTTGAAATGTGTGAACTGTGAGGGCTCACACCCTGCATACTCACGGTCTTGTGTGGCCTTTCAGGCCGAAAAGGAAGTGATCAATCTGAAAGTAACCGAGAATATATCATACGGTGAGGCGCGGAAGAAACATAAAGTTCTCTCCTCTGCTCCCTATGCTGACGCAGCCCGTAGAGGGGCCAGGTCGCGTCTTGTAACGGTGGGCACGCAATGCAATGCTGCTGACGTGCTCCCACCACGGCTCCTCACTAAGCAGCCACCGGCTACCCCAATCTTTGCAATCTCGGAGGTCACTTTCTCCCAGACGTCCGGGACACCAAAGACATCTGAGAGGAACTTGGTTCCCCTGGAAAAACCTCCTGCCTCCATGAATTCACCAGAGGCGATGGAGGTTAGCGTGGACTCCACAGCGCACGTGGCGCCTAGGGAATCCGCCAATGAGAGGCGGTGCCTGCCGGACCGCTCCAAATTGAAAAAATATACGCCACTTAAGCCACCTGATAACGGCGGCGAGTCTTAAACCCACCGTCTCATCCACATCCCGCACTTACAAAAATGGCAACTGAGAGTATCGTTTATTGGAACTGTCAGGGACTACTAAATAATCTGGATGATGTATATGAAACCCTTGCCGAGCACCAACCAAACATATTTTGTCTGCAAGAAACCCACTTAAAACCAGCAGACACAAGTTTCCTCAAGCAGTATCACATGTTCAGGAAGGATAGGCAAGGCAGCACTCGCCCCTCTGGCGGTGTTGCCATTGTAACTCAAAAATCAATCCCATGACGAAGCATCTCACCTAATACAGACCTAGAGGCAGTGGCAATACGAGCCTTAATTTTTGGTAAAATAACAACAGTGTGTTCTCTGTACATTCCTCCAGATTATAGGTTATGTAGCGAAAGTTTTGAAAAGCTAATTGATCAACTTCCTGACCATGGCTGCTGGTTGGAGACTTTAATGCACACCATCCATTATGGGGATGTACAAGAACGGACTCCCGAGGTGTGCTAATCGAAAAATTCTTATTGTCCTCTGGATCATGCCTACTTAACACAAAAGAGCCAACATACTACAACATACTACATAACACATACACATCCATAGATTTAGCTATTGGCTCACCAATTTTCTTAGCAGCTAGCTACAGAGTGGGTTGTAATTAACAATCTATATGGAAGTGACCATTTTCCGATCTCTGTAAAGTATGCAGGTAATAAAAATTAAAATGCGTCTAATCCTAGAAAGTTTAAAGAATATGCCGCCAACTGGGAGATGTTCAGGGAACAATCATCATTCGCCTGTGCACGAGTTACTGACTTAGGCGTTGATGAAACTCAACGCTTGATCACGCTGCTCATCATAGAGGCAGCAGAAAAATACATTCCACAGACGTCAAGTAAGCCACGAAATAAACGAAGACCCTGGTGGAATGCAGAATGTAAGACTGCTCGTGAAACTCAAAACAGGGCATTGTCGAAACTACGCCGATACCCCACAGTTGAAAACCTAATAGCCTTTACGCGTGCAAAGGCAAATGGCAGGCGTATACGACGCATCTCCAAGCGAGAAAGCTGGTCATCATTCCTTTCTTCTGTGAATTCTTATTCTGATGCACACAAAGTACATAACAGGATAAAAGCACTCAAAGCATATAGCACAATCCCAACGCCCTTTGTCAGCACCAGTGCTGACTCTCTTGAACATCAAGCAGACACACTAGGGCAACACTTTGAATAAATATTCAGCTCAGCACACTATACAGATTCCTTTTTGCGGCACAAGGCAAGAGAGGAGAGGAAGCACATACATGATAAAAGACCATCCTCAGGAGGATACAATAGCCCATTCACCATGCAGGAGCTGAAGATTGCACTAGACAGGTGTGGTAACACAGCTCCAGGTCCTGACAGGATCACATATGGAATGCTCAGGCATCTGCATTTGAACACTCTTGAAACCGTACTCTGCCTGTATAACAAAGTATGGGCCACAGGATGCTTTCCTAAAGCATGGAAGGAAGCGATCATCATCCCAATATTAAAACCCAGAAAAGAACCCACACTTGCTGCTAGTTATCGGCCTATCGCACTAACCAGCTGTCTATGCAAGCTTTTTGAGAAAATGGTAAATCGTCGCCTTCCCCATTTCCTTGATTATAATTGTCTTCTTCATCAAAACCAACCTGGTTTTAGAGCTGGGCGGTCAACAGCTGATCAGCTCATTGCCTTTGAGTCTTATGCAAGGGATGCTTTTGTACATAAACAACATTGTTTATCTGTCTTTTTTTATCTTAAAAAAGCATATGATACCACTTGGCGCTATGGCATCATCCGCGACCTCTTCTATCTTGGCATCACAGAGAACATGTTGAATACAATTTGAAGTTACTTGTCTGAACGGACCTCCAAAGTTCGTGTTGGCAATGCATATTCAAAGCAGCACATTCAGGAAAATGGTGTCACTCAAGGTGGTGTTCTCAGTTGCACACTTTTTGTAGTCAAAATGAACCCTTTAAAAAGCGTGCTGCCAAAAACTATTTCTTGTTCTGTATATGTTGATGACTTCCAGATAAGCTTCAAATCTTGCAACTTGGCCATCTGTGAACGACAGATTCAGTTAAGTGTAAACAAATTGTCCAGGTGGGCTGATGACAATGGGTTTAAATTTAACTCTGCAAAGAGTGTTTGTGTACTTGTCTCTAAGCAGCGTGGCATCAGGCCTGACCCCAACATTACACTGAATGGTCAGAGCCTTGCCTTTAAAAAGGAACATAAATGTATTGGCGTAGTTGTTGACGAAAAACTTTCCTTCATTCCCCACATAAAACAGTTGCGACTGAAGTGTCTCAAAGCAATGAATTTGCTAAACATTCTCTCGCACCGGCCATGGGGCACAGACCGCGACTACCTTCTGAACCTTCTGAATAGTGTAGTTCTATCACGCGTTGATTGCTCGATGGTCTATGGGTCAGCATCATCCTCTGCGCTAAAATTGCTCGATCCCGTGCACCACCTCGGCCTTCGCCTCGCTACGAGCGCTTTTCGAACTAGCCCAATTGCTAGCCTCTATGTCGAGGCGAACCGATGGTCACTGCAACGAAGAAGACAATTTACTTCTCTAACTTATGCTATGAAGGTACTATGCCAACTGGACCATCTATGTCACCGGCTCCTGCTTGACAAAACTGGCACAGCACTTTTCTCAAAAAAACCATCTCTAACACCACCATATCCAATCAGAGTTGCCACTCATATTGAACATTTGGAGGTTCCAGTTACCAGTCTTAATACAACTACTATAAAAAACTTAATTCTTCCTTGGGAAATGCACACTGTTAATTCTGACCTGTCGTTTCTTGAAGTGGGGAAACAGGCATCCCCCATTGCCATACAGCAGCACTTCATGTCACTTCAGGAGAAGTACACTTGTGATGAATATTACACTGATGCTTCGAAGTCTGCTCAAGTCTCCTGTGCAGCACTTGGACCACAGTTTTCACAGTCAAAAACCCTGAACAGACATACTAGTATATTTACCGCTGAATGCCATGGTATCCTTTTAGCTGTGAGACACATTATAGAAGATAAAATACAGACATCGATCATCTATACAGACTCCCTCAGTGTTTTAACGTCCCTATCCTTTTGGAAGTGGCATAATAAGAACCCAGTCCTGAATTCTCTCTATAACACCCTTATGTCTGCCTATAAACTAGAACTTAAATTTACACTGTGTTGGGTGCCAGGCCACCGCTGTATACCAGGTAACGAGGCAGCTGATAGGCTTGCTGCATCAGCTGCCTTTCGATACACTACAGACATTGATAACATATCATATCAGGACCTTAAGCCACACATCAAAAACATGATTCGAAAACAATGGCAAGAGGAATGGGACGCAGCAACAGAAAATAAACTACACACAATAAAGCCAAGGATAGGCAGGTACACCACAGAAAACCAAGACAGATTTAAAGAAGTAGCCCTGTGCAGGCTGAGAAATGGTCACACATACACAACACATACATATCTTTTAACCAACTCTCCTGCACCACACTGCTCGAGATGTGGTGATTTGTTTACTGTCATTCATGTTTTAATCATATGTGCACTACTGGAACAAGAAAGAAGACGTCATTTTCCCTCCTTGTTCACTCATCAAATACCTGCACGCCCATCCATTTTTATTGGCGACAACCCAATGTTTCCTTTAAAACAGGTGGTTAAATTTTTATCACATGTAGGCTTTTTACATGGAATTTCTTATCGACGTGGGTCTCAGCCTGCTCCTCCTTGAGAGGACTGATGAGATCTTTTAAAACATCTACTTATACATTGCACATCCATTATATATTGCAAATGAATTTTTGGCCCTATACACCATTGTTTTTAGCGATATTACAGAGCGAATACATTTTTAGGCCCTATACACCACTGTTTTTTATTCCTTCATGGAACATCACAACTATTCCATTACATAAACTTGAGTACACCGTTAACCTAGAGTTTGGCGCTCTTTGGCCTGAGTCGCCTTTGCCCCATTAAAATCCATCATCATCATCATCATCAGTCACGCCAATCGCAGCATGGTGAAAAACTAGGTTGTGGGCTCAATGCGACAGAGACAAATAGAAGCAGTTAAAGAAGTTAATTGTTCGTATCAGTGTAGATTACACAAGGAATCGCGTGAAAGGTTATTGGATAAGATATAATGATCAGTCCATGATATGACGGGAAGCAATATGCTCGAGTGAAACTGGCAAAAAAAATTTTTTTCATTCAGACCACAAGAAACCGTTCAACTTGTGTATTAGGAATGATTCGCGAACTTTGCATTCGTGGTGGGTTCTGAAACCTGATTCTAGTAAAGTTACTGGCTTTTCTTCAAAGGAATGCTTGGTAATGTTCACATTCTTAAAGATAGGTAGGTTAGGCAGTGTAATACAATGAGCTTTATGATTATTAAAGTGGTACAGCAGAGCAGAACGCAGCAAGTGTTCAGACAAGACCCAACGGTTTCTTCAGCTTCATCGTCTCTCACTCTATTTTCTATCGTCGTCCTCTTCGGTGGCATATACGTAACAATATCGTCCAGTACTTTCGCGTACGGTTCGTCTATTCCCTGATTTCGCAATGCCTGCATGAACGCCGAGGTTTCTGCTCAGTCAACTGCTCTTCTGTAATCAATGAATGCTATGTATAACGGCTGGTTATATTCCGAGTATTTATCATCACCTGCTTTCCATTGCAGTGAGGCAAAAACTTTGCTTTTAGTGGAAGTACTGCTGAGCAGCAGCTCATGGCAGACACAGAACAATGAGAATGAAAATTGGTTTCGAATACATAAAAGGTGCAGTAACTGTCGCATTTCTTGATCGACAACTAGTAATGGATCATTTCAACCTGCAATAGCCAACTTTCCTCGCGCTCCTCTCCCAGTACTCAGATTTTCTTGATGTGTTCTTGTGTACTTCTGCATTTTTTTTGTGCCAGTTACATTCAGTGAAGTTCTTTTTGACATATGTCATATTTTGCTTCTTTTGGCATTTGGTGCCTCCATATTTTTGTTTGCATTGCAACCCCCGGATGTTTTCTGCTCAGTTTATTGTTCACATTCAATTTGTGTTATTATGTTCACTTGCTTAGGTATGGCTGTATTCACACCATTGTCTCCCCCTTATGTAATGTCCCTATTGGGACCTTTAAGCGATCAATAAATGATGATAGTCTCAACTCCCTCCGAGAAAAAGATGGCAGTAAAAGAAGAAAGTAGCAGAGCCATAGTGGCGGGTTTCGAAATAATATTGACCACCGGGAGATCTGTAACATGCTCTAGCGCATATGAACCAGGACGAGGCAACAAGAGCGCTACTATAGCGCTCGTGTTGTCTACATCTTTCTCGTCCTTGTTCATATGCGCTCGAACGTGTCTGCAATGCACCAACTCGCCCAACAATCTGTGCTCTTGTGTAACATGCACTGGCATGGCATTATTGCAAATACAAGCTATCTGTGCCAGCATGATTGCAGCTTAAGCTATGATAGGGGCTCCTTCAAATGATGCTGAATCACCTTTTCTTGAAACGTGTGGCAACATGTGGGGCCCTTGACATGCACTGATGTCACACCACTGTGAGGTCAGAGTATTTGTGACATGTCTTTGTGAGGATAGACTCAATGACCATTATGGCTCCTACAAATGCTGCTGGATGTTTTACCCCTCTAAGCATATAGGTAAGTACTGCTGATGAGTACAATTGAAAATTTGCCCTTGTGCTGTTCTCATCTCTCCCGCTTACTTTTCTAGCTCGGAGAACTGTGGACTGACATTCTTTGCTACACACACCACCACATTTCTAATGGTAGTTTACAGCTCTACAGCAAACATTTCCCACTCTCACTGCCTTTCTTGTTTTCTCAGGGCTGCTGCATGGTTGTAACTTGTGACCAGCCTGTTCTGGGAAGCTGCCAAACAGCTTACATTGTGGAGGTACAACCTGTATGTGAGTTCGAAGTCTGCTTTCGAAACTGCCAGCTTCTGTCGGGCATTTTTCTTTTGTTTCCTTTTGCAGTGTGACAGTGAACTTATAGCTTGTGTCGTTTATTGTATTAGTTTATTATGCTGCATCATTGTTAAAAGGTAGGTTGTAGGTGTTCTGAAAAGTTGCACGTAAGCTATAACATTTTTCACTTGCTTCTTTTTCAGAATGGATGTGGCAGGTCCATGGAATGTGTCTCATTAGCATTTCATGTCATGGCATCAACAGGTGGGCTGCTACTGAGATAAAATAATCAGCTTTCAAAGTTAATCGGTTTTGCTTCCAAGTGTGCATTTGCAACCAAATTTTAACTGCCTGAATCCTTTGACGTACACTTTCATTACATAATTTTCGAGCCTGTTCCTGCCGTGACATGATGACAGTCTCAGCTGTCATTGTTGCTCCTACAAATGCTGCTGGATGTTGCCCCTCTCTAAGCATATATAGGTAAGTACTGTTGGTGAGTACAATTGAAAATTTGCCATTGTGCTGTTCTAATCTCTCGCACTTATTTTTCTAGCTCTTAGAACTGTGGACTGACATCCTTTGCTGCACACACCACCACATTTCTAATGGTATTTTACCGCTCTGCAGCAAACATTTTCCACTCTCACTGCCTTTCTTGTTTTCTCGGGGCTGCTTCATGGTTGTGACCAGCCTGTTCTGGGAAGCTGCCAAACAGCTTACATTGTGGAGGTACAACCTGTATATGAGTTCGAAGTCTGCTTTTGAAACTTCCAGCTCAGTCGCGCATTTTATAGCGCAGCTCTTTGGCGCCCGTTCCTGGGTTTCGTGGCAGCGTCGGCGTTGTCCCTCGTAACCAGCTCCACTTTCACTCCCATCTTCCTTCCTTCCCTTACGGCGCGGTTGCTGTGTCCACAGAAAACGAGTGAGACAGATACTGCGCCTTTCCATTCATGTGAACCAATTATGAAAGGCACGCTTCACAGCTCAAGTGGACTTTCACTCTCACCTTCCTTCCTACCCTTCCGGCGCGATTCAGGTGTCCACAGAAACAAGTGACCAACACTTCGCCTTTACATTCGTGTGAAACAATTATGAAAGGCACGCTTCACAGCTCAAGTGGAAGACGCGACCACAAATGGTGCACACTGCAAAAATAATTCATGAATAATGCGAGCGCCCACACCGAACTGCAGGGTAACATGTGCAGTAACCGAGAATTCACACACTCACAGAGAAAAGCATCATATTTTGATGCAGCTTGCTTATATACACCTAGTTCACCACGGTAAAAAAAAAAATCTTCGCTTTTCAAAACATGTCTCGAATGGCATCGTTCCAGCATTAAGCTCTTTGGCGCCTGTTCCTGGGTTTCGCGTCGTTGTCGCCGTCGCCATTGTTCCTCGCAACCAGTTGTCTGTAATTGTACATATATGTCTTGCTCGAATTGCCTAAATCTATAGAAAAGCTGAAACAGCTGACGAGCTAAGCTCAAATTTCGCATTAGAAAGTACCGTAATCGTCGTCATTTTTTTTCTTCTGTTTCCTTTTGCAGTGTGACAGTGAACTTATAGCTTGTGCCGTTTATTGTATTAGTTTATTATGCTGCATCACTGGTTCAAAAGTAGGTTGTAGGTGTTCTGAAAAGTTGCACGTAAGCTATAACATTGTTCATTTGCTTCTTTTTCAGAATGAATGTGGCATGTCCGTGGAATGTGTCTCATTAGCATTTGATGCCATGGCATCAACAGGTTGGCTGCTACTGCGATACAATAATCAGTTTTGCTTCCAAGTGTGCATTTGCAACCAAATTTAAACTGCCTGGATCCTTTGACGTTCACTTACATTGCATGATTTTCGAACCTGTTCCTGCCGTGATATGATGACAGTCTCAGCTGTCATTGTTGCTCCTACAAATGCTGCTGGATGTTGCCCCTCTCTAAGCATATAGGTAAGTACTGCTGGTGAGTACAATTGAAAATTTGCCATTGTGCTGTTCTAATCTCTCGCACTTATTTTTCTAGCTCTTAGAACTGTGGACTGACATCCTTTGCTGCACACACCACCACATTTCTAATGGTAGGTTACCGCTCTGCAGCAAACATTTGCCACTCTCACTGCCTTTCTTGTTTTCTCGGGGCTGCTCCATGGTTGTGGCCAGCCTGTTCTGGGAAGCTGCCAAACAGCTTACATTGTGGAGGTACAACCTGTATGTGAGTTCGAAGCCTGCTTTCGACACTGCCAGCTCCTGTCGAACATTTTTCTTTTGTTTCCTTTCGCAGTGTGACAGTGAACTTATAGCTTGTGCCGTTTATTGTATTAGCTTATTATGCTGCATAACTGGATCAAAGGTAGGTTGTAGGTGTTCTGAAAAGTTGCACGTAAGCTATAACATTTTTCACTTGCTTCTTTTCAGAATGGATGTGGCAGGTCCGTGGAATGTGTCCCATTAGCATTTCATGTCATGACATCCACAGGTGGGCTGCTACTGTGATACAATAGCCAGCTTTCAAAGTTCATCAGTTTTGCTTCCAAGTGTGCGTTTCCAACCAAATTTTAACTCCTGGATCCTTTGACGCTCAGTTTCATTGAATAATTTTCGAACCTGTTCCTGCCGTGACATGATGGCAGTCTCAGTTGTCATTGTTGCTCCTACAAATGCTGCTGGATGTTGCTCCCCTCTGAGGTAAGTAAGTACTGTTGGTGGTAAGTACAGTTAGTGAGCACAATTGAAAACTTGCCCTTGTGCTGTTCTCATCTCTCGCACTTATTTTTCTAGCTCTGAGTATGTCGACGAGACCAGCACTTCTGTGATATACTGACATTCTTTGCTACACATGCCACTACAGTTCTAATGGTAGGTTACAGCTCTGCGGCAACCATTTTCTAATCTCACTGCTTGTTGCCTTGTTTCCTCAGGGCAGCTCTATAGCTGGGACGGGCTTGTTCTTGGCAGCTGCATAGTAAATTGTGCTGTGAAGCAGCAATTAATAAGTGCATTTGAAGACAGTTATTAACTCTGCGAACTCAGTACTAACATATAGGTAAGTTGAAATGTTTAATGCTTGTTGTTTCACACATCTTCCACTTACTCTAGTGCAGTGCACTATATATAATTAGTTCATGATTTGTGTTCATGCAGTTTTCTCAGAAATGCTCCTTACCACTGGGTTTAATGCTGAGTCGGGTAGCATCTGGGCCCTTACATCCTTGTAGGAAAGCAGATAATTCTTTCTAAGTTATCTAGAACTTAGGATCTTATATATTTTGTGCACTGTGCCACAGTTTGGCAATGAACCTTATGGCCAGAGTATTTTTGAAAAAAAAAATCCTGTATCATGTCTACTGATTAGTTGCAAGTATTGTAGAAATAAACATACTCGCCAAAATGTGTTGAAAACGAAAAACACGATGTTTTGAAGCCCGTAAAGAACCCTTGGCGTCGTGTTTTGCTTTTTTTTTTTCAAAACATTTTGGCGAGTGCATGTTTATCTATACAATGTTCGCTCCTCGCCAGACGGTATTCCGTCAAACCCTGGATTATAGTTGTAAGTATGTGGTGCAACCTACCCCTTCACAATTTATTTCTTTTGTCTTGCAATGTGAATGTTGTAACCTATCCTAGTAACCGCAATCTCAGCACTGTGCATCAGTTTACAGGTAAATGGTGTTATAGTGCAAGTTTCCTCCTCTCACTTACCCAGCATTGTTTTTTGCGTTGTACGTTTGGAAGTTGTCTGGGTATGGTGCCGCAACTTGTGCCATGTCACATAATGAGCAGGTATAGGTTGCAGTTCTGTGGTAAATTTTCATACTGTCACATATTTTGGAATGTTGTTTTAGCCTTCATTGGTGACTTGATTGCCTGTGAAGGTAATTTAGTACCTTGCACTGCATTATGGCAATATATGAGTAGGCTGGAAGTGTGCTGTGGCATTTCTTCATGAAACTATAGCCGTATACATTATCCGTTCTAATATATTGCTAATGCTCTGCAGGCCTTTGCAGTCCTGAGGTAATATATCTCCACAAACAGTAGTTAGCACCATGTTGGTACGATGCGGAGTTGCTCAATTTGGCTTCTGCCCTGTGCATTCAGGCTGGTGGTGATAATGACTATATATACTGCAAACACTTGTCTACCTCTGACAGTAATAAATATGCATTGATGCATAGAGGCAATTTAGCAGAAATAATGAGTTACATATTTTCTAATAGTGTTTAAATAAAGAATGTGGAACATAACAAACTGCTTAGCCTTTTAAAAACAGTGCTTTGTTTTGGTCTACTTTTTTTTCAAAAAATCAGCCCAATTTTGGCTACAAGTCCAGCCGTAAGAATACTGCTTGCCCCGATGCTGTGCCGATAGGACCAGCTTGAGAACCTCTTGAAGACTGAAAGCAGCATTATTTCGTCAATAAAATTGCCATGAATGAGATTCATTGTACTTTGTTGCCGTTAGTTGCTTTATAGAGGCATGCATCCCACATACTTTGGTGCGCATGCCCAATTTCAAACATTTCATTGGCTCATATAAGCACATAGTTCTACATAAAGAAAGCAATAAAATTCCCATAAAGAAAGGTGTTAGGCAAGGAGACACAATCTCCCCAGTACTATTCACAGCTTGTTTAGAGGAAGTATTCAGAGACTTGGAATGGGAGCAGTTAGGGATAAGGGTAGATGGAGAATACCTCAGTAATCTGCGATTTGCTGATGACATTGCCTTGCTAAGCAACTCGGGGGATGAACTGCAAATAATGATTGATGACCTAGACAGAAAAAGTAGAATGATAGGCTTGAAAATCAATATGCAGAAGACTAAGGTAATGTTCAACAGCCTCGGGAAGGAACAGCAGTTTACATTAGGTAGCGAAATACTGGAAAAAGTAGGCGAATATGTCTACTTAGGACAGGTAGTAACCGCAGATCCAGACCATGAAAAGGAAATATCAAGAAGAATAAGATTGGGATGGAGCGCATTTGGCAAGCACTCGCAGATTATGACTAGCAGCTTACCGGTATCGCTCAAGAGGAAAGTGTACAACAGTTGCATCTTGCCTGTACTCACCTATGGGGCTGAAACGTGGAGGCTAACCAAGAGAGTTCTACTTAAGTTGAGGACAACCCAAAGAGCTATGGAACGAAAAATGGTAGGGGTAACATTAAGAGATAGAAAGCGTGCAGAGTGGGTCAGAGAAATAACTCAAGTTAACGACATTCTAGTGGAAATTAAGAAGAAGAAATGGACATGGGCAGGACATGTAGTGCGAAGAGAGGATAACCGATGGTCGCTGAGGGTAACAAACTGGATTCCAAGGGAAGGAAAGCGTAGCAGGGGGAGGCAGAAAGTTAGGTGGGCGGATGAGATTAAGAAGTTCGCAGGGGTCAAGTGGATGCAGCTAGCACAGAACCGGGTTAAGTGGAGAAATATGGGAGAGGCCTTCGCCCTGCAGTGGGTATAATCAGGCTGATGATGATGATGATGATGATGATATAAGCACATGGGGTCTGCTAGCTTTATTAATTGTCTACGGAAGTCATGGATTGCTTCTTCTAAGCAGAGGAGGCGTCACTTTCGAATGTCCTCTATAGATACGCCAACGAATATCCGGCGCGGATATCCGTGGGATATTCCAATAACCATTTTTGTACATCCGTCGGAGATCCGTCGGACGTCCACGGATCTCCGACGGATATTCGCATATCCAGAACCGGACGTACACTAAACGTCCGATGTATATCCGGTGGTTGACTAGGTATAACTTCTTTATTCACTTACCAGCTCATAAGCTTCAGGAGCACTGGTGGCCATAGAAACTTCAGCATTTGCTCCAAGCTCAATGCTCGCTTGACCACTTAAAAATACGCCGCGGTCCTCAACCTGCACAGGAATATCATGATATAAACACTGCCACTCTCAAAGCCATAAAGAAAGATATACGAGGGCCCGAGTACATGAAAAATGTGCGTGAAGGGTGCAATGAATAATATATTTCTCCTTGTGCTTATGAAAGGAAGACAAGCTGTGGTTTCAGTAATTTGCTTCCACAGGCTGGAAACAGGCGGCTCTTGGCTTACGTCTTGAAACTAGTTTTTCCGCCTGACAAGCGTAGTGTAAGCAGTACACTCCTCATTGCGCCGACAGGCTACCCCAACAGAGATCCACCTCTATGACCTACACTTCAGCTACGGTATCCACTTCGTCATAAAGCGCTACGTTCATAAAAAAAAAGTTGAATTAAACTCTGTTTAATAACATCTACTTTGCCTTATTTATTACACTCTGTCTAGAGGCTCCGAACGTTATTATGTGCTGAGCATGAGCTCTCGGACGCGATTTTTCTGATGCAAAGATCGTAACCATTTAGAAAGGAAAAGAGAAAATCCTTACCGTGTCTTCGCTGGAACTTGAGCCAAAAACAGACGGCACAGCAGTATTAATGAGACGCCGCCTCTGCTTCTTAAATCTGCTCAGCGACGGTGCGTAGTCAGATGCAACGAAGTGCACTGAGCATACGCGAGTGTGAGCAGGTAGAGGGTAGCCAAGAGCTTCGTCCCATTGGCTTTTCCTTTTTGCATCTAAAGGCAGCAGATGGTACGAAATGCCTACAGTTTTAATGTGCTCGTTCTTGCACTCCCTCACAGCACAGTTCTTTGAGGGCATTTTGTGGCAAACTCGGAGTACCCGCGGACGCACGTGCGCACCGCCGTGCAAAGATGGTGCAAAGGGTACTCTGGAGTCGGGATCATCGGGATCCTGCCAGCCATCCCTTCCTCCATGCTGCCAGCCGAAAACAGAAACAGCAGGAGCGCTCCCCCTGATGAAGCAACTACGCAACTCGATCAGCGCCGCTGCGTTTTCTTTTTTACTTCAAAGAATGCAGTTTAAAGAGAGTAGCAGTTAATAAAATAAAGAATTTGCATTTATTAAGAAATATTATGCGCACTTAGTTGGATTTAAAAAATAATTTGCCAAAACGTGGTCACGTGCCCTATCACGAGGGTGACTACACCGAAGTTTACGATGGGTCACCGCAAGATGGCGGGACAGGTCATTTTATGCGATTTTCAATGCCAAATTAAAAATATAAATCCTCATTTCATTTCATTTACTATGCGCATTCTTATCAATACAAGGCATGATCTTTCCATTTCCATCTTTATCTCGCGACGCGTTCCGAGCAGTGTTCTGTCCCTTTAGGAACCTGAGCGCAATTACACAATTATTGAGCAAGAATTCCTCGCCGTAGTTTTCGCTGTAAAGCGGTCTCGATGCTATTTGTTCGGACGACCATTCACAGTGGTTACTATCATTCCAAGTGTTGTCAGATCAACCTCCTAGACCCGTCTGGTCGCCTTGCGTTGTGGGCAATCCGGTTGCAAGAATTTGATTGTACAGTGTGATCCAAGAGCGGGCGCCGGCATGCTGACATAGACTGTCTCTCACGTTTGCCGGTTGCGACGACAGAATGTGATGCCGACAGTTTTGACGATAGCGTTGTCGCGGTATTACCTCCATTCTCGGACGCCCGCATATTCCGCACTGAACAGAGAGAAGACAAGGAACTGAAGGCATTCTTTACCGCTGCACAGCACTTCGCAGCTTCCCGTCCCTTTTGTGTAAGTGGCGGTCTTTTGTACCAGGACTATTTTGGCACTGGCTTTCGTTACCCTCTGGTGGTACCTCGCACCCTACGATCCTCTGTTTTGCGCGCCGTGCAAGATGATCTCACTTCGGGACCCCTGACGTCCGCGAGGACACTCGATCGCATCCAAGGACGTTTCTATTGGCCCCAGCAGCGGAAAACCACTGAGAAGCATGTGGCCAGATGTGCTCATTGTGCTAGTCATAAATGTCCCATTGAAGCTCTCCCTGGTCTTCTACACCCTGTGAAGCCGCCGAAATCTCCTTTTGAGGCGCAGACCTACTGGGGCCCTTTCACAAATCTCATGACTGTAACCGCTGGATCGTTATCTGCACTGATTATCACACAAGTTATTGTGAAACAGCAGCTCTTTAGTCGCATACAGCACACCAGGTCTTCCTTTTCATTTTGCTAATTGCTATATTTGGGCCACCACGAGCGTTTATCAGCGACCGAGGTCCGTAGTTCACCGCGGATGCTGTGGAAGAACTCCTTCGCCTGTGCGCAACGCATTTTCGACACTCTACACGTTATCGTCCTCAAACAAATGGACTGACCTAGCGAACCAACCGGACAATCACAAACATGCTTTTAATATTCATCGCTGCCGATCAAAAGATGTGACTCTTTACTACCATTTATAACATACGCATACAATACCGCTCAACAGGAAACAACACATTACAGTCCGTTTTTTCTTCTGTATGCTCACTCTCCTCAGCACACGTTCGACAGCATTTTTCCATTGTTCACAGACTCCGATCCTGGGGTTGTCGAGATATTCTTCCGGGCTGAAGCAGCCCTCAGGATAGCAGGTACGTAGCAAGGACCTGGGCGGCAGAGCAGAAAGGTTTGTTCATTGCGTCCAAAGTGCTGCTGCCGAGCCCCCTGGTTCCGAGCGTCAGGCTATCGCCTCTTATATCCTCTGCTGGAAACCCCAGAAGAGACGCTGATGTAGGCACGGGCATATTCTAATGAACGGCTCAAAGACGTCTACGGTGCAGTGATTTTCTCGTGCTGATAAATCGATATCCATACTGTAGGAAGATGACATCCTCCACGCAGGCGCGTGGCGCGCGCATTTGCAGACAGGTAGCAAGGACCTGCACGTCAAAGCAGAAAGAGTTGACCATTGCGTTTGATGTGCTGCTGCCGAGCGCACTGCAATGGTTCTTATTGCCCTAATGTAAAATCAAGAAATGTTTTGGAGGACCGGGGACTAAGCCCAGTAGGTTGGATGCTGGCGGATGGTCAGCAACCAATCCAGATACTGATTTATATAACCTATAATATTACAGTAGGGAACCTAATGCCCTAACTACATCATCATCAGCAGCAGCTGCTGGGCGAAGGCGTGTTCTATTTCCCCCCAGGTAAACGGTCCACTTTACCCCTGCGAATTTCTTAACCTCGTCCACCCACCTAATTTTGCTGTCTGCTGCTACGCTTTCCTAGCTTTGACAGAAAATGCGTTACTTTTAGATACCATCGGTACCTTGAGCTGTTTTTCAAAGCGCAGATACATCAGGTTATGCACCTTTACATTCCCACAATTACAATAGCAGAAAAAGTAACATCACCATGGTTTACCGCATCCCTCAAACGTCTAAATAACAAGAAAAAACGTCTTTTTCGTTCAGCTAAACTATCTCATTCCCCAATCACATTGCTGCAATATTGCGCAGTCTTGAAAGAAAACAAGTCAACTGCTCAAGCTAAACGTCAGTTTGTTTCTACCGCTATGCTGTAAAATAACCTAATACGCTTTTGGAAGACCAGTAACTCTAATCAAATAAATGAGATTTGACTTCTTAACAGCTCCAAACTTTCTATACCTGGAACGAGGTCACAGATATTCTCAATAAAACATTTCAGTTTTCACTACTGAACCGCGTGATACTTTTCCCGATACACCAAACCTTAAACGTCACATTTCATCTCATGGGCATTGTTGAAGTCATCGAATCTTTGAAGAACTCGTCATCCACTGGTATAGATGGTATTAACGCCAAAGGTTTGAAAAATACTAAACATCTGTATAGCCTGTTTTTTGTCACTCAGTTTTCAGGATTCACTCGACACCGGTTCAATCCCACGTGACCGGCAGGTGGACAAGGTCATCCCAGTCTTCAAGAAGGGAAGCTGTTCATCAGCGAGTAACTAGCGCCCAATTTCATTAACAAGCGTCTCTTGTAAACTTTGTGCGTCCTAAACTAGAGTACGCTAATGCTAGTTTTCACTCAAACCAAAATAGACTTACTAATGCCCTCGAATCAGTTCAGAACAGAGCAACACGATTCATTTTGTCAAATTATTCCTATTATTTGAGTATCTCAGCACTAAAAAGCACGATTAAACTTTCCGTCTCTAGCTTCACGGCGTAGAATTGTGCGTGTTAACCTTTTTTATAAATTTTTACTTTTCTGCAGTCACTTTTCCTGCGCACAGCACAGGACTGGAACGGCCTATTCACCTAAGTTGCTACAATCATCGACCCCAAAATTTTCCAGCGGATTATTGAAAACGTTTCATTAGAATTTTTTGTTATATTTAGTTGCCCTGTAACGTCCACTACCTCATGTAATGGCTAACAGGAGACTTGAGAAATAAATAAATGAATAAATGAAATGGCGTGCTCTTCACGCTTCCTATCTTTTTACCTACAGTTTTTCCTTCCATAGCCAGCTACGTTGTTCTCAACTTAAATGGACCCCTTTTCGTTTACCTCCATGTTTCAGTCCCATAGACGAGTACTGGTAGGATGAAACTGTTAAAGACTTTCTTTTTGAGTGATACCGGTAAGCTGCTAGTCACAATGTGTGAGTATCTTCCCAATACTCTCCATCCCAAGCTTATTCTCCTAGTTATTCCGCTTTCGTGGTACGGATCTGCTGTTAGTAGCTGTACTTAGTAGACATACTTACCTAACACGTACTATCATCAGCAATATGAGCAAGAACACACGAGCGCGTGGCAGATAGCCTCGAAACCCACTTGGGGCGATACGGTGCGGCCGCTGTGGGAAACTAAGTGGAAAGGGAGCAGGTAACGAAACCGCAGCGCCCTTTCCCTTTTGTTTTCCACAGCGGCCGCACCGTATCGCCCCAAGTGGGTTTCGAGGCTATCTGCCTCGCGCTCGTGTGTTCTTGCTCATATTGCTCATGATAGTACTTCCTGCGCTTCGCTACATATTTTAAACGTGGTTTTTTCAGGCTGTTCACCATTACATTAGTCTTCTGCGTATTAATTACATTCATTGAAAATCTCAGCTACTCCAGGAATTCCTTTATTTAGAATAGACTTTACAAAAAGCTGTGAGTATAGTCCTCATCGTACCTGTCAATTTTTTGCGCTACCCACAATTATTGGCCTGAATTCTCTGTCCTCCTGTGCGAGGAATATATTGCTGAGAACGGGAGGTACGCAAAAACTGATACAGACCTCAGTGCGTTGAAAAGCGAAGTTTCTATTTCATTCGATCCTGGGAGAAGGATAAAATTTGCATGCAGTGATACCCTGCTTTGGCCATAAAAGTAATTTCGTCTTTGTCTCTTGTTAGGCGCTGCTCAACACTCCTCAACAGATTACTATGATACATAAAGAAATACAAGTCTTCCGTATATGTTAAACGGACCACACTTCTAGTTGTATTTTCGGTCCTACTTAAGTCCTCCAGTGCCTACGTTCGGCATGATGACAAGTTCTTGCACGTCAAACAACGCAAGACGCTTCTGCAAGTACAGGGCGACCGAGTGCTGCGAAATGTATTTTTTCAGGCACAGTGGTGCGGACGGGGACCCAAACCGGCTGGTCTTCGCTTCGAAGAATACCTGCAGCTAGACACAATCTGCTTTCTGCGCCAGACTTTCTAGCTTTCTTAAGTTGTGATTTACCAGTAAGTAAACCGCTTCCTCTTTCACTATCTTCCCCTTGAACACAATCATTGCGAAGTTCTTCTCAATGGCGACCGCATTTCTTTCATTGGAGACCCCTTCAGGCGTTATCCCAAAACAGCCTTACTTATAAGATGTTTAGAGAATGAAATCTACGAGAGTAGTGGTACCTCTTACATGTGTTCTTTCGAGAACACCGATAGTAGGTTAAGAAGATGGCTAGTTGGTGTTTCATCATATATTTATACCAGCGCAACACAGCAGTAGCAACACAACAGTGGACTGTGGAGGCTGCCCAGACAGCCGGTCTGCACGAAAACAGATCAGTGCCCCCTCAGTTGCTTTAACAATTGCAGAGCTGCTTTTTTTAACGAAGTGACAAACTCTGAAATGTTTCTAATGTTCATGAGAAATCAGTAGTAAACGTCGCATTTCCCCCAGTACATGTCAGTTGGAAGTTCATCGTTAATCATCGTGTGTTAGTCGTTAATTTTGCTGTGTTACACTGGTAGCGAATACGCATGGTACACCGGCGCATTCTCGATCGAACATCCAATGAGCGAGACGCAAACCGACCTCTTGGCTGTGAGATTTTAGGCCAGTTTGAGCACGGGCTCAAAGCCAAACTTTGCACCCAGGCTGATCAATTCCAAGTGCTCTCTCGCGACATATGAGGGTGAAGGCGTTTCATCGCACCTTCGTTCTTCTGGGAAGCGTCGGTATTGCTGATATGCGCCTCAACTCTGTAAAGTGGCACGATGTGGCGCGTCATTGCCGGAAGACCCAGTCTTCATCAGCAAGCGACTCGAAGGTGGGCCTTAAGGAAGCCGGCTATTGAAAGCTCCAAATTTTGCATATCCTTCTTCGGTGATCGGCTGAAGGGTCCAGGGTACCGGAGACCGCTTTCAATTTGGCAGGAAACAGACCCTAGCAAAGGTGACAGGAAAACGTCGTAGTCTACCGGCACACAAGAGCCACGACCACTGCAGGGTCAAAAAAGTTGAGGGTGAGTTAGCATGACATTGCCTTGCTAAGCAACTCGGGGGATGAACTGCAAATAATGATTGATGACCTAGACAGGAAAAGTAGAAAGGTAGGCTTGAAAATCAATATGCAGAAGACTAAGGTAATGTTCAACAGCCTCGGGAAGCAACAGCAATTTATATTAAGTAGCGAAATACTGGAAGTAGTAGGCCAATATGTCTACTTAGGACAGGTAGTAACCGCAGATCCGGACCATGAAAAGGAAATAAGAAGAATAAGATTGGGATGGAGCGCATTTGGCAAGCACTCGCAGATTATGACTAGCAGCTTACCGGTATCGCTCAAGAGGAAAGTATACAACAGTTGCATCTTGCCTGTACTCACCTATGGGGCTGAAACGTGGAGGCTAACCAAGAGAGTTCTACTTAAGTTGAGGACAACCCAGAGGGGTATGGAACGAAAAATGGTAGGGGTAACATTAAGAGATAGAAAGCGTGCAGAGTGGGTCAGAGAAATAACTCAAGTTACCGACATTCTAGTGGAAATTAAGAAGAAGAAATGGAGATGGGCAGGACATGTAGTGCGAAGAGAGGATAACCGATGGTCGCTGAGGGTAACAAACTGGATTCCAAGGGAAGGAAAGCGTAGCAGGGGGCGGCAGAAAGTTAGGTGGGCGGATGAGATTAAGAAGTTCGCAGGGGTCAAGTGGATGCAGCTAGCACAGAACCGGGTTAAGTGGAGAAATATGGGAGAGGCCTTCGCCCTGCAGTGGGTATAATCAGGCTGATGATGATGATGATGATGTGACAATATAAAGGTTCAAGTTAACTACAAATCATGTTTAGCAATACTGATAATTTGCCAGCTGGTTGACGTTCCTAATGAAGAATAGCACAAAAGAAACACCAAGGCGTACCAGAAACGATGAGAACAAGCGCTTACTCGTAATTGAGGTTTATTGCGAAAAAACGCAATTTTATCCAGAAAAGTACAAACAAAACATGGCACCCATGGAAAGTCGCGTCAGACTTTAGTCTGACGCGACTTGTTGCTTGCGATATATTTTTTAAGATATATCGCAAGCAACACGTGTAACAAAATCAGGCACCGATTAGCGGAAAAACCTTGAAAGAAAGAAAGTTTGCTTATTCATAAATAAAAAACAGGTATTACATAAATCATAACGAAGGAGGTCCAGGAGCTCAAGGCTGTAGCAGGATCTCTTTAAAGGAGAAGCCAAAAACGTTTATTCACAGTCTGCCATCCAGACTGAAGGTTGGCTTATGTATAGAAGACGGTGGTTCTAGGAGCACAGTCGAACAACTCTTTCGTTTTACCTTCTCCGTTTTTATTCAATAGAAGCTGTTTAAGATAATTATGACGCTCTCCTTGCCGAATACTATGCTACCTACCAGATTTCCCCATGCACACAGCACCACATTTGACCCTGTGTTGCTCAAGATACCCTACAAACTTGGTTTCCCTCCACCCCTTTCTGAGCTTGCCGTTACACCAAGAGCCACTGTTTACCTTTTTAACAGATTTCCAGTATTGCGCATTTATTTTTCTTGGTGTTGTTAACCATCCTTTGACATCTGATCCACTCAGTTATCTTCCTATCTCTTTCACCAATCCTTCCCATAGCTCGCTGCGGTGTCATCAGTTTCATTTTTAGTTTTATTTTATTTTTTTGCCTCCAAGTTTCAGCCGCATCGGAAGGTACTTGCAAGGCATAAATATACGCACCAGTGAAATTCGCAGTGTCTCATAGGCTGACATCTCAGGGACATCCGGGGCAAGCGCGTGCGCAGCGCAGCTGCGGTGGCCACCGACAGCGGAGCGCATTGTTCCCACTGAACGGCTTCCTGGAAAAAAAAGCGGCCAACTCGTGACGACGGCGGCCCCTGCGCCTGATGAAAGAATCGCGCGGCCACGCAATGCTGGCGAAGCGTGTCCCTGTCAGCGTCATTTTTTCCTTTTCTCGCCACCGCCAGGTCGCGTTCGCTTTTGGCACAGAAAGCACCCTTGCTGCGTTCTTCGATATGGTAACTGCTTTCTGATTCAACGGCAGTTCCGAGACTGGTCCTGTGAGCGGCTGTCACGGTGACCATCCGTCACATCGCGCACATGCGGTCGCGCTACGGCGTCTGAGCGCCTTATGCGCGTAATCGAATGCGCTGTATTTCTTACCAGCGAAAGTGCCTTGAGCAGATCGAGTTATTTGGTTGAGCTAGAAATACAGTCTTGCTGTGAGGAAATTGATGTTTCTACAGATTACAACTATGCCTTTGAGTTCTCTCAGTTATCGAGGCATAACTTGTGCATTTGTACCACCAAGGTAGCTCAGTGGTTATGGGAGACGAAACCGAATCCCACGCCGGCGACCGCCTTTCAATGGGGGCGAAAAGCAAGGCGTCTCTCTGCTGTGCGATGTCGGTGACGTGAAAGAACTCCAACTGGTCAAAATTTACGGAGCCCTCCACCATGGTATCCGCCACAATTACGTGTATACTTACAAATACACATACATATTATTTTCTTCCTATTGTCTTCTTTCGTCAGTCTTCTGGGTTTACGGAAACTTGGGAGGGTTTTATTTATTTGTAATAGTCTTCGGGCCCGGATCAGGCATTACAGAAGGTAGTGATATTCGAAGACAAAATTGCGGGAATAAGAGAAAAGCACATATAAATAAGGGTAAAAACCTAAAGGTAACAAACAGTGCAAAATTATTAATTAGAAACACCATAATCGGCTGTAAGAGCATATTTAAACAACTTTATATCAGTAATTGTACTAGCGCCACAGGAAGATGGTTCCAATCATTAAGTTAACGTCCCCGTTGGGGTGGCGCAGTGGTTGGGGCGGTAGACTACTGTTCGCCCAAGGATGCGGGATCGAATCTCGGCCTCGGCAGCCGCTTTTCTATGGAGACGAAAAGCAAGGCGCCCGTGTGGTGTGTGATGTCAGTGCACGTTAAAGAACACCAGGTGGTCGAAATTTCCGGAGTTCTTCACTAGGGCGTCTGTCGTAGGCTGAGCCGCTTTAGGACGTAAACCCTAAACAAAACCAATAAAAAACCATTATTGAAGGCTGGAGCAATAAATTGTAAAAAATCGTCTTTGCGACATTTCGAGGATCCAAATTTATGATGATGGTCAAAAGAGGATATTATAAGAAGGACACTAAAGGAAATGGCCGTGAAATGTTACATGATGGTATATTTCATATTAATGGCAACTTGATGGATTAATAGCAACTATTCATAACAAGAAATATATACAGGATATCTACAACGAGTTTCAGGAGACAAAATTCTGGCCGCCCCAGGGACATTCCGTTTGTCTACTCGAGCATAAGGTCTGTCCACCTATGTTATAGACAAGTTGCATTGAACGAACTTTCTGGCCGCCCCGCGAATACTCGAGCGTGAGCCCTGCCCACCTATCTCCAGACAAGTCTGCAATAAAAAGTAGCGCGGTGGCGCTTAATCAGTAAAGCATGCCCCACACTCTCTGCAAATAAATATACTACATACAAAGAGCAATACGTGACATAAGTTTAGAGATTTCCAATCCGTCCAAGATGTTGTCACGAATTTTCCAGTCAACTTCGTGTTTGGCAACGGAATGCACAACATTACATACCACACGCACGATAGGGAACCCAACCTAAAGTTTGGAATCGCGACTGCAGCGCGCGCTCCTCCGCTAGTGGCGAAATCATGCGGCGCTCACCTGGCGCGGCGTCGACGCGGCGTACTGCCGTTCTCCGAAAACTGCAGCAATGGAAGTCCCGGTTACGTCGCTTCCCAATAAAACAAAACGAAAAGCAAGTCAAGGAAGCTTTATTCCAGCAACTGCCGCGAAACCTTCAAAACAGTATTTGTTGTTTTTTAACAGCCGCCTGCACGCGGCCTTATCGCTGTGATGATCTGGCACGCGTATCAATTCTGCATCCCGTGTTTGTTAATACTCGTTGTCGCGATACGACGCTTTATCATTTTCTTTGTCGCGAACGATGCGCCGAGATTTGCCTTGAAGATTCCGATCATTTGCAATATGTTTCTATAATGTTACAGGTTGTGCTAGTAGCAGTTTGCGACGTTATCTAGATTGTTCTGAGCAGCCTTTAAATTGAGCGTTGACGAGTTTTACGAGCATTCTTTGTTCGATGATCGACGAGCACGTTTGTTGCTATCGCCGCCACCGAGTTGCTTAGTTCTATTGCGGGCGCAAGTCACCCCAATAAAGGGTTCATGTCAGTACCATCAAGCCTGTGTCTTCTTTTGGCGTCTGCGGCCTCGTCACCGCTACGTGACAATACAAAACAGTACGTAACCTAAAATGCAGACGCAATAAAATAGTCTGCCAGATTGAAATTGCTTGCAGTAATCCGTTGGTCATGACAGTTGCGTCAGCCGCGCCATCTTTAGTATGTAGCGTAAGTTGGATAAGCGGTGGCGCGTTAAGCAAAACTGCCGCTTTCTGTTCACCACCAAAAAGCTGCGTTTACTGGTTATAGCATTTTTCTATCAAACACCAGAGACAAAACAACACCTAAACGTTTGTCTACGATGCCCACACACTGTTCACAGATATAGGAAGCGTTCGAGCTAGAGGTGAGAAAATTCAAATCGTGCTTCCCAGCGTGTTTCTCTGAAAGGCAAAGTTCAATAACGGAACTATTCTTTCTCTCTCGCAGGAAGACCTTAGCTTCGGTTGGCAATGCCTCCGGGACGTTTCGGGCTCGGCAGTAGACACTGTCATTCTACGCGAAGTGAATGCCGCGGAATGTATGCAGCGCTACAGTGCTGTTACCAACTCGACGGGGATTGTGTACAGTGTCCAAAAGGAGGGCAAATGCCAAAAGCAAGTCAGCATACTTTAAATGCTTTCTGTCATCCTGTTTTGGTACATTAAGCAAATAAAACCTGGATGATAACCGACAATCCCACCAAAAGAACTGCTCTTCGATCGTGATTAGAAATCAAATTTCTGTTTGTACTTGTGTAATAATGCGTGTTGTTTAGACCATATTTCTGAACTTCAAATTTGCCTTCCTGCGAAGGTAAAGGTCATGACAAATGTGCGGTGTAGAAAAGGTACCTTACGCTTCATTTTATTACTATTTCTCTGGGGATATAAGTGCACAACCCAACTATATAACCTAAGCAGCGCCGTCCTGTGCTTCTTTTCTGTTATCATTCTTTAGCGCTGCAAGTCCTTTTAATAACTATAAACCAACAAGCCCAGCTTAAACTTTTGCTTTGATATTATTATGCCGTGTGGTGGCGCATAAGTGACCAAATGAGAAGTCGAAGCGCAAGAACTCGGGCCGTGCCTGGCCTGACATCCGGTCCTTCTTTTTTTAAGTATTCCCGGTTCATACAGTAAAAAATCCGACGTGGCATAACTTCGCGATGTGGCATAACAATATTATATTTATGCCCTTAATTGTTATATGTGAAAGGAAGATTCATAATCCAACTTTTCAGCTTGAGATGAGAAAGTAAATGTAAAAAAAAATGTTCAAGAAGCTCGCGTGATGTGAGGTCAGGGCAGTGTGAGGAAGCTGTAACAAATTGCTGTTTAAAAAACATTCGTCATGATTATGGTGTCAGCAACAATTTCTTGCATGCGATACTGAAAGCATTATTATATATTTGTACATGTATTCTTGAATCGAGTTTGCCCACTATAAATTTCAGATTGGGGCACGCCATATGCATTATGTCAGCGTCGTGTTTCAAGTATATCAATGTGAACAATTATATATATATAAATATATATATATATATATATATATATATATATATATATATATATATATATATATATATATATATATATACACGAAGGAACGAAGCCAACAGTCGGCGAGGCCAAGGAATGCATTGGGAATTGTACTTTGTCTTTTCTTTTTCATTTTTACTTCGGTAATCACTTAAATTAGGAATGTAATCTGTCTAGGGGAAAGATAAACACAAAGTAGACGGAAAAACAGCGTGCCGATGGTGGGGACCGAACCCACGACCTCCGAATATATCCCACCTGCTACTTTCTTGGGTATTAATGTTGTCTCTATACGAACCTTGAGAGTGTTCACCAGCGCCGCCCTCAACCATAGCAGTAGACGTAAAACGTCCTGTGTTACCGCCAGCGTCACGTAGAACGTGATCAAGAGCGAGGGCGAAAGCTGTGCTAGAACCCTCTTACGCTACCTATGGCTTCAAGACTGCCAGAGCCGAGACCCCCGTAGGCTACAAGCAGATAAATGAAGGGGAAATGAGGGTACTCGTTATAATACATGAAGGAAAGAAGCCAACAGTCGGCGAGGCCAAGGAAAGCATTGGGGATTGTACTTTGTGTCTTTTTTTCTAATCTTTGCTTCGGTAATCACATAAATTAGTAATGTGATCTGTCTAGGGGAAAGATAAACACAGAGTATAAGAAAACACAACGTGCCGATGGTGATATATATTTATTTATTTATTTATTTATTTATTTATTTATTTATTTATTTATTTATTTATTTATTTATTTATTTATTCAGTAGTGCTCAGTACTGCTAGCCTCAATGTGAACCTGTAAGCAGGAGTGGGAGACATGTAGTACAGACATAAGTAACAGACCCGAGAAACAGACAAAAGTACACCAAGCGTGCTTCCACAAACCTACACGGACAACCGAGTAAATCCAAGCATGGATTACAAAACAGTATTGCTAAAAAAAGCAAAAATACAGAGAGACAAGTAAGTCACATACGGCAGAGTTCAAAGCACTAACAAGCATAATCGAAGGCACTTCACGAATGGTGCAGCGCTTGGGCTTACCACGGCGCTGGCTGGCACCTGATTCCACGCAGTCTTCTGTAAGAATGACCTTGCGAATGTGTTTGTGAACTAGGTAGAGTAAGGGCAGAAAATCAAAACCTGCAGAGACAGCTTCTTGAAATGGAAGAAAAAATGGCCGACAGTGTCCTTGCAAGCAACAAGGACGGACATTCCAGTGCTGGCCACGTGGCTGGGAACAGCACTGCCATGGGCGGCAAAAGCAAAGTTGGTCAGTCGGGGCCGAACCGACAGAGTTGTTCATAAGTAGCTACTAAGAAGACGGGAAAGAAGGAAGAGGTAAGGAAAAATGGAAATTCGCAGAGAGAACACAGATAACCAGAAGCAAGAGCCTACAGTTGGGAGGGAGAGAGAAAATGCCCGGGTGCTTTTCGCCCGGGATTCCAGCATGAGCAGGTGCAGTCGAGCTATTATGGAACGTGTAAAGAGCGATAAGCGAGTATTAGTTGGAACCTTCCCAGGGAGAAAAATGACCGCAGTGCTGAAAGAGACCAAGAATAGGCTGTCGAAAAATTACGCAGAGCGCAATTGGTGATAGCAGTAGCGGGACTGAATGATGTCCTAAATGGTGACGCTGTAGGAGTGGTGGAACGTTTAGCTCAGGGAGTTGACATCAGGGCAATAGCACAGCAAGCGCAGATCATTGTGTGCACCGTACCGGAGGTGCTAGGAACGAGCGGAAAGCTTGAAAAGGTTGTGGTGACAGTTAATCATCACATAAGAAAGTTAAGCCTGAAGAAGCGCTTCGAAGCGCTTGAGGTAAACAGGTAGGTGGCTTAAGCAAGTTTTGGCAAAGGTTTTAAACAAGATGGCCTCCATTTTATCAGAAGGGTGGATCGGCTGGCGCCTGGCGGGCAGGGCTGTAGTTTTTGAGGGGGTCCACGAGGGCTCCGGGCGCCGGGGTAGTTGGAAGTGGAGCAGAAGAAAGTGCAATAACGGAGGATGCGGCTTACAAAATGGCAAAGAGGAGGTACAGAAAGAAAAGTACAAAAAAGAGATTTAACACTTGGTTTAGCTTCATAAAAGTGCACGGGGGTAGCAGAGAGCGAAATGGCTAGATATATAACAACAGTTGAAGGACGACGAAATAGGTGTGTATGCTCTATGCGAGACTCATCTCAGAGATCTAGAAGATCCACCATTTATTGGCCTTAGTGTAATGTACGCCTCGGCTCCATTTTCTTTCCCGTCCGTCCTACTACGCGTCGAGTGTCTCGGACATATTAAAGAAGTTGATCCCACTCTTGTAAATACTCTTCCTGACATGCCTACTTCAGTCGACGATAATGTTCTCCGCTCCTGTGATATAGCGACCACTTCGACACCACATGATGTTTTTCAACAGGCCATTGACGCAGATCTTCCAACCACGCAAAGCGATCAACTCGCTGCCCGCTTACAGAGCTTCACTTCTTCCGTCGACTTTCTAGCACTGCTCTGGGTCGCACGTCTGTCGTCACGCACACAATCGACGCCGGTACAAACGCACCTTTATGCTAGCGTCCCTATCACGTATCGGCCTGTAAGCGCCAAGTCATTGCTGATAACGTGGACGATATGCTTCGCCGGTATATCATACAGCCATCTAACGGTCCATGGACTTCTCCGGGTGTTTTGGTCGCTAAACAATTTGGTTCAATCTGGGCCGGCTTGCACGATAAAGTTGGAGCTAAGTCCTGACTTAAACGGTCCAGTCTTAAACGAGCCGCACGCTTCGGTTCGGCTCGTGTTCACCAGAGTGGCTTCCCTGAACGCCTTCAGCAACCACTTGGGGAATTTTTCCTCGTAACACAATCTTAAGCCGCAAAAAGCAATGGCACGGATTTTACACAGTGCAAGATTGACCGAATGCTTACATCTTACCGCCAGGACACGGCCAGCGCATCCCTGCATTTCCCTAATTTCTCGACTTAGTTACCGGGCGTCCTTGTGTCTTAACTAAGACGGCCTAGAGTCGTAATCGCACAAGCGACTTATTCAAGTCAGGACTGAAGCTCAGTCTTGACTTCAGTCTTAAGCGGCCATGCTAGCGGCCTAATCCTTTAGACTCCAGTTAAGTCTGGACTTAGCTAAGACAGTCTTAAGATCGTTTCGTGCAAGCGGGCCCTGGTTTTGCGTCGATTACCGTAGGCTAAATAAGATCACGCGCAAAGACGTCTATCCCTTACCACGAATCGATGACACCCTGGACTGTTTGCAGGAGGCGAGAATTTCTCATTATTGGATTTACGCTCTACTAGCAAGTGCCTATAGCTTACGCTGACCGCTCAAACTGCCTTTATAACACCGGATGGCTTATACGAGTCCAACGTTAAGTCCTTTGGCCTTTGCAATCCCCCGCCTACTTTGGAACGCCTGGTGTGCACTGTTCTCCGCGGACTCAATTGGTAGACCTGTTCTTGTTATCTGGATGACATCTTGGTTTTTTCTACTGACTTTTCTTCTCACCTTCTCCGCCTGAAGCATGTCCTTACTGGGCCTCGCCGATGCAGGGCTTCAGTTCACTTTGAAAAATTGCCACTTTGCCGCCAGAAGACTCACAATTTTAGGCCACGTTGTTTCTAATGACGGCATTCTCCTTGACCCCATCAAACTTCGTGCAGCTGGGGATTTTCCGAAACCAACCTCCCTGAAGCAGCTCCGCAGGTTTATCGGCCTCTGTTCCTACATCCGAAGTTTCATCTTGAATTTCGCCTCTATCATCACCCCTGTGACCCAGAGGCTTGTCGGCAGCTCCGAACTTTCCGCCTGGACGCCAACCTGCGATAACGCATTCGACACCTAACGCCGCCTTTTGGTTTCGCCTTTGATCCGACTGTACTTACGAAGATTCACACCGATGCCAGCTGCTCGGTGCCGTCCTCACGCAGCGAAAACCTAGTTTCAGCGAGTATGTGGCGGCGCCAGCCGAACCTTGCGAAAGTAGAATGTAATTATTCCGTAACAGAAAGAAAATGTTTGCCCATTATTTGGGCCATCGGAAAACATCTTTCCTATCTGTATGGGCGACCATTTTATGCCGTGACCGATCACCACGCTTTGTGCAGGCTGGCTTTTCACAAAGACCCATGAATTAATCGTTTGGCTCAGCAGAGTTTAACGTCCGAAACCAACTCGAGCGAGGGACTTCCTAGTGAAGGGCTCCATAAATTTTGACCACATAAGGTTTTTGACATTCACTAACATCGCACAGTACACAGGAGCCTTGCTTTTCGTCTTCATCGAAAAGCGGCAACCGCGGCCAGTATTCGATCCCGCGTCCGTGTCTTCAGCAGTTGAGCGAATTAACAATACGGAGCCACTGCGGCCAGCGAGAGTCACTAAATGGCCCTTCTTTGCATAACATAATCAGTTAGTAAGCTGCAGTACTCTCTCGCATATAAATAGGCCGATGAACCTCATTGACTGTCAGCGAATTTTAAAAAATTTAGTTCCACAATTCAAATGAAATTGGGGTATATTCAATTAGTATTGTAGGACGAAGTTGGGTATAAGGACCGCCAAGAGCGGGAAAAGAGTAGGGGGCAGATATCCGCCTTATCCCACGGCCTCAAAATTTTTATTGTAAGCCCTGAATGGCTACAATAAAGTATGATCATCCTTGCGAAGCACATCAGGTTTATTCTCGTGGCCGCGCATTCGCAACATCATGCTATTGGCTGCTGGTGGCTACAACGTTTACTCCTCTTTATTCGCCTGCATTCTATGTATAGAACCTAATCACAGGATATACGCTTAAGACACAGAGCTTTGTTTATTTCTCCAACTATTCTATGTAGAGCTCTATGTTTTATACCACATTTCGAAGTAATGAGGTAAAACAAAAACTGCAGCGGTATATTTGAGAGTGGTCTGGAAACGGTCAAACATCAGCATAGAACATCCAAGAGTGTTAACGTGAAAAATAAAGAAGAGTAGAAGGTGGCTGGAGGCATGGTAAGAAAAGCACTTGCAGTGGATTGCAGGAAAGTGTACCATGTTTGTTATTCAAAGACGTTGGGGAGAACTTTTAGAACAACAACAACATGACTTTTAATTGTCCAAACTGCACTCACAAAGACACGGGTCGGAGAGCGTCTCAATGAACCACCGTACTGCTCCGTAAACGCTGAGTGTCTTTTTGCCTTGAAGGGAGCGCTCCTCCCGTGCGCCACCCGCCGACCACAACACAACACACGCGCACACAGCCGTACCCCGCGGTGAAGAATGGTTGATTCCAGTCCGTGTACGTCCATTCCCCGTTGTCAGTGGGATGGACCAAATGTGCCGTGAAGACCGTAGTAGCGGAGGCGGCCCCAGGAATATTCAACATCCTCCCCGCTGAATGAGCGCTAGCTCATTAATTTCTGGCTTCCAACGGGTGCAAACGTTGATTGGCTGTCTTACTGTAGTGCCACCCGGCAAACGGATCATACAGGAATGCGTTCTTCCATCTCGACCAGGAAACATTTCCTGGAGCGTCTGTTGGTTTTCGGGTGCGCTGAATGGGGCCTCAAGTCGATGCTCTTTCCGATTACCGTTGTGAACAAAGCGTCGCATCCAAGTTGTGAGTCGCTGTAGGCGATTAAGAGTTCTGAAGCGCGTAATTTCTATCATCGGCAAAAGTGCTTGTTCTGCAACATGGCTGACCGCTAGCGTTTTACTTTTCCTTTCATTGTCGGCTCTCTCGGTCGAAATATCAGCCGTTGTGTTAGGCCAGGATGTTGGGGACCCCTCAAGCCATTTGGACCCTTTCCACCATTCTTCACTCACACTTTGCTGCAGTGGCTAATCCCAATCTAAACAAAGTACCACTGGGCTCAGGAGACCGAGTGGATCGAAGATTCTCGCTGAGGCTTGGAGCACGAAGCGTTTAGTGTTCCTGTTGACAGTAAGAAGCTCCAGCGCCGTTTTCAAGGAATACTTCAGCTCGTCGTTTTCTCTGTCCCACTCGAGCCCCAATATTCTTGCCATGGCTGAATTCATCGTCGCAGTGTCAGCGCAGGCATTTCCAACGCCGTCAGCATTGAACCGTTGTTGTAGGAGTTCGTTGTTAGAACTCCACTTTCGCAGTTTCATTCCTGCTGAGCTCAGTATTTGCTTTGCCGCCTCATAAAATTTCGTCGCCTCTTCCGCGTTGCTGACTCAGGTTATCATATCGTCGACGCACAGGCAGCTGCCTAAGGTTAGTGCGGAGTGAGAGAGGTCCTCAGAGACGTTAGCCAGGTGATGTCGTATGGTGGCAGCCAACATAAAGGGACTACTTGTGGCGCCGAAAGGCACTCTTGTCATGCGCCAGACCTCTATATCACCCTCTGATGAGCCCTCACATGACGCAGATGAATAACAGAGTAATCGCAGTGCGTCGCGGTCCTCACTTTTGACGCCAATCTGAAGGAAGGCCTTCTCGATGTCGGCGATCAATGCAATTTTCTGGTATTAAAAATTCAGAATAAACCGCAGAAGGTCGGGGTTTAGGTTCGGGCCGGTGCTGAGGGCATCGTTAAGTGACAAGCAGCCTTGTGCTTTCGAAGATGCATCGAACGCTATGCGAACTTTGGTGGTAGAGCTCTCTGAACGGAAAACAGCACGATGAGGCATACAATACGCTCGAGACAAGGTGCTATCGATTTCGTCGGCTGGAACCCTTTCAGCAAAGCGTTTATCTAGGTAGTCACGGACGGCTGCATCATAGACCATTAGCCTGCGCTTGTTGGGTCTCAGACGCCGCATCAACCAGGCCAGGCGTTCTCTTGCTACAACTTGGTCAAGTGCCTTTCACGGGAAGCTCTCCTCGTAACGCCCATCGGTCAAAGTCAGAGAACGAGTAAAGTCTTCTCTCACCTGCGGCTCCTCGCTTCCAAGTAGGCAGCTGCTTGAGGAAATACCGAGGCTCTCCAGCTCCCAGAACACTCGAAGTTCGTCTGACAGGGCGGCGTTCTTGTCACAGACGCTGGTGCGCAGAACGGCAACGGTGGAACACGACACTTGGAAATCAAACTAGCGCACTTCAAAACAAAGACACAGGAAGAGAACGACAACACAGCGCTGCTCCAACTGGTTTTTATTAGAGAGTGACAATATATATGTACGAAAAGTGGGCGTGAAAGAATTGATAACTGCTGAGTTTGCACGTGGCGTAAAACACCGAACACGAAGTTAAAAGGCGCACGATAACAACATAGGTCAAAGCAAGGCAGAACGGCAGGGCTGTAAAAAATAAAGAAGCGAAAAACGTACCCAACTAGCCTTAGATGAATTACCAACTAGCCCGTTCTTCCACCCTTGCAAGGAACACAACACACCTGAAGCTGACAATGGTATCGGCCCTTGCAAGGTTCAGCCGAAGTCAGTCTTGATCGCAACCAAGGCCCCTTGCACTTTCTTTACTTTTGCGTGTACAACAGTCCAATAATAATCACAGCCTATTAGAATTTCGATGCCTTGTGTGAATAGGCGAGTTGGTGAGATGGTGACATCCGCTAAATTCAAATCAGCCACCTGACTAATCTCAACAGCGTTTTCTGGAAGCAGCAGTTGGTCGGAGCAGATTTCTTCAATTTCGAGGGCTTCGATGCTGTGCTCCTGCGGTCGTACTGGCTTCGTAGCCGGAGCTTCACTCGGCGTCGTTTTTTCTTCATAACGTTGGTCGAGCAGCCCAAAGGGTAAATCGTCACTTCCTCTTCACCGATCACCTCAAGATCCCGTGTTCGGGAGAGCTCTGTTATAAACGATCGTTGACTGCCTCCGTCAAACAGACAGCGAGCGAGGCGTTTTAACGCGGTAGCGTTAAGGAGCTCGTGTCGCAGAAAAGCCGGTGTCGTCGGCGTCCAGTGAGCGATAAATCCCGGCATGCACTTCATGAATAAACATGCACTTCATAAATAAAAAGCAAGTTCCAAGATGGGCTGGGTGGGAATCGAACCAGGGTCTCCGGAGTGTGAGACGGAGACGCTACCACTCAGCCACGAGTTTTTTTTTTCTTTATTTCCTGACCGAGGACGTACACAAAAAAGACACATGTGACATCAATAACATGACAAAATAAAATATCAAGCATTGACTTAAAGCTTCAGCCTTCCTTAGCTGAAGTTGTCGGATTAAAAATCCCTCATAAGTGACAACCCTTCAAAACTAGCCAACCATTCTGGCTCTAGTTTTAAAGCTTTCTCTTCGTCCACATATGCCCGTATGCTCTCTCTAAAGAGCTGTCTCGCTGAACGTGCATCGACGTCACCGTGCTCTACAGCCATTCTGCTTTTCCATATGCTGTAGCATCAAAAGATCCAACGGTGTATCATTGTTCGCTTCTACTGGCAAGAATCGAATACGATGTGGGCTTATGGGTAGTTCCTTTTTAAACGTCCTCTGGAGCACGTCCCATAAAAATACGGCATCCCAGCATTCGAGAAACACGTGTTCAATCGTCTCCTCTTTCCTGCATATTATGCAGTGGACACCCCAGGGTACAAAAAGCCCTTTCTGTTCCTTCCATTTCTTTACCTCCAATGTTCCAGTGTGCAGCTTAAAAAAGAACGTTTTCACCCCTGCCTGCACCATCAGCCTCTTCACTCTTTTAAGAAAATTTTTGCCCCCTGTGGACGAGTACACAGCTCTGTACAACGGTTCTGGAAGCACCACATCGCACAAGTATTTATACAGTTTTTTCCGGTTTACACTCCACAAATAGTCTAAAGTAAACCGCACCATCAAGAACCTGTACGCCAAGACCACTTCCCTTAGATACCCGTGGACACCTCCTGACATGCGGTCAGAAGAAACGACAATTCCCGGGAGAGCTTGACCCAGGCGTAACTGACAGACCGTACGAAGAAATGGATTTTTCACATTCCTCAAAAACATGAAACGATTGACTAACTGGCGCAGAAACAGATGTGCCAAACCAAGCCCGCCGTCCTTCACCCGGCGGAAGAAATTTGTCCGACTTGTCCGTTCCCACGAAGACCCCCACACAAAGACGGCAAGGATACGATGCATCTTTTGGACATTAGCTCTTGAACAATATAACACTTGAAGCACATACCAAACTTTTGTCACTGAAAACAAATTACAAATCGTGGCCTTAGCAAACACCGACCACTGCCATCCATTCCATTTGTCCACTCTATCTTTCAATTTACCGACTTGGTTTTTCCAGTATGGGTCACTGTCCCGATACGATTCAAGAGGGGCACCAAGGTAGCTGACAGGGTTGGTAACAAATTTCATGTTAGCAAAAATGCCTGGGGTCGCTGGCCAGTCACCGTGCCAGAAGCCCGGGCACTTGCCCCAGTTAACAGCACTGCCGAGTTCGATGCTCGAAAGCGGTACAAAAGCGCATCTAGTGAATGCGGTGTTGCCTTAGAAACATGCCGTAGAACGTTATACTGCAGTGTATATCGGTAATTATGAGCATGTTACTTACAGAAGTCGCAGTTACACGAGTAGCGAAGTACGTTTCCGCTACATTTCTTCTGCGCTCTGCGCACATGCAGAGCCATCTTGCGGCAAGCACAGAAGAACCCCTCCTCGCAATGTGCGGCGCTGCCCCGACACGTGGCGCGCCACTCGCCCCTGACGTTTCGCCGTGCACCCTCACAGGTTGTAGAATCAAGCGTCTTTCCTTTCTTTAGATCACTATCTTCGCTCACCCGCTTCTCCCCTTCGGGCCGCGCGGGTACCGGTGCGAGGATGTCCCAATACCCTTGCGTTTAGTAAGTTTTCTCGACGAGGTGCAATAACGCTATCGCGTTCCACTCTTGAAGGCGAAGCTTAAGCGTCCTCCAAATTTTTCTTTTCGGTCCGCCGACCCACACCTGCGCCGTCTGCAGCAGCACGGCGTTTTTATTGCTGTTACTAAGAGACGCTGTTGAGTGAAACCCAGTAGCAGCCTCGCCCTCGGTGTTCATCGGCGCCGGTGGATCACAAAGCGAGGGGATGTGTCGTCGGCCACACTTCGAGCAACGTAGTGTCCAATTCTTACACCCTTTCGTCATGTGCCCCTTCTTCGCGCATCGGTAGCACCTCCTTTGCTTTCGCAGTTTTCTTTTCTTCTCATCAATTGATATCGGATCATTTCAATCTGCAACCTCATGCCTCTCTGAAGCGCAGAAAGGGCAATTTTTCTCGCTCGATTTGGCCCCAACCTGGAGGCTGGCCGCTGAGCCCTTGCCGTAGACGCTGTCGGGACGCCGTTCACTGGTGCGGTCCGGTCGCGTTTGCTGAGGAGCGTTCGCGCTTCCTCCGTGTACCTTTTCCGTGCTCTCCACTTCCAGGCGAACTGATTGTTGAATGGCCTGGAGACTCGAGCTGTCGAGCACGTCCTTGTTTGCGCTGTGTACCTTATGGTACTCAACAGCCCAATCAGCAGGCAATACCCGAAACAAAGACGCGCACAGCATCGCACCATAGCTGTCCGATTTGACACCTAAAGTTTCGAGTCCTGCGATGTTTCGCAGAACATGATCGTGGAGGCGTCGCAGCGCGTTGTCGTCACTGAGAGCATGCCCGAAACGCTCTTGAAGTGTCTTTACAGCGTAGTCATAATTCTTCTCCGTCGCTTGGACGCCGGTCAAAGCTGCCGCCGCCTTTCCTGTCAACGCTATCCGCAGGTACAAGAACTTTTCTATGCTGGTCAAGCCGTTATTCTCGTGGACGGCTTGCCGGAATTGTTGCCAGAACGGTTGCCAGTCGAGCTTGTTGCCGCTGAATTTCTGAAGCTCCAGCTTAGGCAACCTCAGTTGTCCCGAACGGGCAGCAGGTAATCTGGACGCGGTTTCTTCGGCATTCAATGTGCTTGTTGCACCGTTAGAATTTGTGTCGCTGAAACGCCGAAGCTTTGTTCGCATTCGTGTTATGAGAGCTTGACACTGACGAACACCTTTGTATTCTTCCGCGAGGCCTTCGTCACGCACATGCGGATCAATCAAGGCATCTATCTGTTTCAAATCTCTCGAAACAATATCCAACTCATCTGATATTTCCGCGTGGAGGTCTCGTTGCTGGGGGTCGAAGTCATCCGCCGTCGTTAGTCGCTCAAGCTCCTCGTTGAGTCGGTTCAGTTCGGCGCGCGTAACTTCTCTCTTTGTTTCGAGACGCTCCATCGCTGTCGTCCGTTGCAGTTGGAACGCTGGTTTCAAGTTGCCGTTGTTCTTCGCTACTCCCGGGTTTCGGCACCAAAAATATATGTTCGTTATTCAAACACCAACAACATGACTTTTAATTGTCCAAACTGCACTCACAAAGACACTGGTCGGAGAGCGTCTCAATGAACCACCGCACTGCTCCGTAAACGCTGAGTGTCTTTTTGCCTTGAAGGTAGCGCTCCTCCCGTGCGCCACCCGCCGTCCACAACACAGCACACGCGCACACAGCCGTACCCCGCGGTGAAGAATGGGTGATTCCAGTCCGTGTGCGTCCATTCCCGGTTGTCAGTGGGATGGCCCAAATGTGTCGTGATGACCGCAGTAGCGGAGGCGGCCCCAGGAATATTCAACATATCATACAGCAAATCAACGTGCCAACGTCAGTGAAAATAGGAGTAGGTGCTGCCAAAAAGTCATCAATCAAGACAGGTAACAGAAACAAAACGAACGGTCTATTGAAGGCATTGGTGAGGAGTGTTGATGAGGAGACAGTCAGAAAAGAATAAATAAAAGGAAAATGAGGGACTGAAAAGAAAACATATTGTTACCTGGCGGCAAGCGATGAAACAGGAGAACAGAAGACAGAGAGAAGATGTTTGATGACAGGGAGACGATGTTTATTGAATATATTAGCGGGCCTAGCGCGAGGCCTCCTGCCCGCGCTACTGCTCGCTTCTTCTTCCGTGCTCGCCCGTAACATGACCCGGGGCCACCGAACGATCGTCCCGATCGAGGACGAGGAAGTTTACCGATGTTGATGATTCCATGGCATGATGATGGATGTGTCTGGATGCTTGAAGAAGAAGAGGAAGAAGGAGAATAGAACGGCTTGCCGGCACGATGATTCTCGATGAACCTTGGTCCACGACTGTCGGGCCACACGTTGCCGCGACTCGAGAGTGGAGGCCAAGGTACGCACCACATGGCACAGGCCGGGGAGGATGTCTTCAAGTGTATAGGTGTCTTGGGTCGTAGAGTCTTTCGTCGGCACATCTGGTCAGTGGGGTCACATATGGTCGTTCGGGTCTCTTCTTGTGTCTTGTGATCATGTGTGGCGTCTCTGGTCAGTCTCTCCTTCGTCGTGTCTTGTGGTCGGGACGGAGGGACAGGGCAGAGGAACGGCAAGGTCTTGCTTTGTCCGGCAGGCTCGGGAACAACCATTCGATACCTCCTAACCTTCAGTTGCGGCGCAAGTCGCAGCGCGCCGAAGCTCCGGACCAGGATGAGGGGGTGATGATGACGACCCAGCACCTCCACCAAATGTTACATGGCGGCAAGCGATGAAACCAAGAGAACAGAGGACAGAGAGATGTTCGATGACAGTGAGATGACGTTTAATGAATATGTTAGTGGGCATAGCGCGAGCCCTCCTGTCCGCTTCTTCCTTGCTCGTCCGTAAGAAGATGGTAAGAAATACGTGCAAAATTATCAAAATAAAGGGTTCAAGATATAAAATTTTATTTAAGAACCAAAAATAAGTATAGCAGGTGCATTCCAGAAAAACGCATGGCAGTCATATACGGATAAGCGGGGAAGAAATGCTGAAATGCATATAACAGATGATGCATACATTTGCCGCTACGAGTACTCTAGGGCAAGGGGACGTATTTCAGATTTTATTTGTCATTTCAAGGCATTCATGTCAGTTGCAATATTTTTAATTCATGTATTAGAAACACCTTTTTCCCCCTCGTAAATAATCTACAATTTAATCATTGAAATGACAAGAAAAAGGCAGTTTAATTGGGACCGATATGAAATCTATGAAAAAATGTCTGTATTCGTCCAGTACACTGTCAAAACACTTAGTGACGCATTATATCCCCCAGTAAAAACTTATATTGACTAGTCTTCAGAAGCATTGAAGGATTTTGGCTCAGGCTTGAAATCTTCAAGGGCCAAAAAACACATTGCTGCAACTGTAATCTATAAACTGGAAACAATGCAACAAGGAGGAATAATGGCCTCGAAAGAAAAATTTAAATATCTGAAATATACTCCACCCTGCCATTGGTATTCTAAAAGGCAACCATATAAAGCATGAATTGAAGACAGTATCTGTTCCCTAATTTACGGTATGCGCCCCATTCTTGTCGAAATATTTTGTCTTGCACATTTTACTATATTTGTTTCTTTCCTGTTGGCTTTCTATTCCTTTGCATGTGCAGCATAATTGAATTCGCTCTTTTCAAGTCTCTCTTTTTTCTTTATTGGTTTCTTTCTTAACGTCATCCCGGAAGACTCGTCAGCAGCGCTTTCTTGGAACTTGTCATTTGTTTTTCTTCCCTGTCCCTTGATATCTTTCTCACAACACCTCCTTGTGTTTTCAGCTTAGTCGGCATGGCGATTGACCACCTGGTACCCACTCGCCTCTACACAGAGCACGTGTATTTCTCACCAAGTCGCCAGCTCAGCTGCTATTCCTTATCCTTTCTTTTTCTCATTGATATTGTTTACCAGAATATTTTGGTATTTAACCATTTTCGGCGCACACTGCATACATATTCTGCTGCAGCTGTATATTTCATCAGGCTCCTTTGAAATTGGCAATCCCCTGCAACAAACACGTGGAAACATTCAAACTGCTTGTTGTGGCTATACATCATGTACCATGCACTGCTCTTTAATTGCCTGCTACTGAAACTTACTTTTTTCGGGGTGGTAGCACAAGTTCCAAGTTAAGACAAAGCCACCTTCAAGGCATTATCCTTTTGTTCTTTCGCGGTTCATCTTTCTCCTTGGGACGCACGAGCATATACAAAGTGCTCCAGTGATGACAGCACTGCCAAGTCGATAATGAGTTCACTTCTCGAAACATTTGCTAGTAGACTGAGGCTCCCGTTCAACCCTTCTGACTTCATCATCATCATCAGCCTAATTATACCCACTGCAGGGCGAAGGCCTCTCCCATATTTCTCCACTTAACCCGGTTCTGTGCTAGCTGCATCCACTTGACCCCTGCGAACTTCTTAACCTCATCCGCCCACCTAACTTTCTGCCGCCCCCTTCTACGCTTTCCTTCCCTTGGAATCCAGTTTGTTACCCTAAGCGACCATCGGTTATCCTCTCTTCGCACTACATGTCCTGCCCATGTCCATTTCTTCTTCTTAATTTCCACTAGAATGTCGTTAACTTGAGTTATTTCTCTGACCCACTCTGCACGCTTTCTATCTCTTAATGTTACCCCTACCATTTTTCGTTCCATAGCCCTCTGGGTTGTCCTCAACTTAAGTAGAACTCTCTTGGTTAGCCTCCACGTTTCAGCCCCATAGGTGAGTACAGGCAAGATGCAACTGTTGTATACTTTCCTCTTGAGCGATACCGGTAAGCTCCTAGTCATAATCTGCGAGTGCTTGCCAAATGCGCTTCATCCCAATCTTATTCTTCTTGTTATTTCCTTTTCATGGTCCGGATCTGCGGTTACTACCTGTCCTAAGTAGACATATTCGCCTACTACTTCCAGTATTTCGCTACCTAATGTAAACTGCTGTTCCTTTCCGAGGCTGTTGAACATTACCTTAGTCTTCTGCATATTGATTTTCAAGCCTACCTTTCTACTTTTTCTGTCTAGGTCATCAATCATTATTTGCACTTCATCCCCCGAGTTGCTTAGCAAGGCAATGTCATCAGCAAATCGCAGATTACTGAGGTATTCTCCATCTACCCTTATCCCTAACTGCTCCAATTCCAAGTCTCTGAATACTTCCTCTAAACAAGCTGTGAATAGTACTGGGGAGATTGTGTCTCCTTGCCTAACACCTTTCTTTATGGGAATTTTGTTGCTTTCTTTATGTAGAACTATGGTTGCTGTGCAGCAACCATAGCAACCTTCTGACTTAGTGCAGCCTATTTTCATCTTGTTCGACCATATTTTAGAAGAGACGGCTAATATTCCGACCATTTGTATGCAAGCTGTTGGGGCCAGATGCCACACAGTCCGCTAGGGGTTTTATATCAGCTTTGCAACGCCTTTGAGTCCAGCTGTGACTTAATGCAAAGCTGATACTTCAGTAAGGATCATACTTTTAAAGGCGAAAACCTTTCTAGACTCACGGAACGAAATCCCGTGCGCGAGATCTTTCATGCTCCGCGAGATCCCACAAGATTTCTTGTCTAGCTCTCAGTTTGCTCTACAGCTAGAATCTCTTGGTAAGGCAATCGACTCCCTCTGCAAACATGAAGGCACGACCCCGCTCCCGGTTCAGACGCCAAATCTCCCAACGACCTCCACTCCGAACTTCTCCCAACCTAATCATGGCGGCTCGCTCGGGTAACACTACCATCTGACAATGGAACTGCAGGGGGTTCGCGCTCAAGACCGCGGTCCTTCAGCAGTTCCTTACCGCGAGCGACCCCCCAGAAATCTTTGCCCTTCAAGAAGCAGGGAAACATGCGAAATTGGCTGGATATCGGACATACACATCGGGAACAGCAAACTAACAGGTGGCTACTCTAGTTAGGCGAAACCTTACGGTTGTCTTGCATGAGCTAGACTCCACTTTCCCAGACCATATCCTTCTCTTCCCCGGCCTTCTCGTGCGACCAGGCAATGCCTTTTCGTGCTCAACGTCTATAGCCCACCCCGATCACGCAAGGCCGTCTTCGGGCCACTTTTCCTCCGAGTACAGCAGCTAGCGCGAGGGCAACCTCTAATTATTCTCCGTGATTTCAACGCTCCGCATCAAGCATGGGGTTACCACTACGACACGCTTAAAGGCCGATTGTTTTGGGACGATTGACACACACTCCATCTGAACCTCTTAACGGATATCACCCAACCCACTCGGAGAGGAACAGGCGTCTCGCGGGACACAACCCCGGATCTCGCTTTTACGGGACCGGGGATTGCAGCTACCTGGTGCAATACTCGGGAAACATTCAGAAGCGACCACTACGTTCTAGAGATTGTCATTCAGGAGCCCACTCGACGACGTACGCGACCAGCTAAAGTGGTCAACTGGGACTGCTTTCGCGCCAAGCGAAAAGAGCAAGGTTCTTCCCAACCTATCACAGACATCGCCGCTTGGTCAGCCGACATCCTCAAACAAGTTGCAGATGTCACTGCTGAAGTTGCTGTGGAAGACTCCGTACCAAACTGCGACAGATATTATGCCCAACTGTGGGACCGCAAGCGCAAGCTGGAGGCCCTGATGCAAACTCGCAAGTGGGATCGGAATCTTCGATGACGGCTCGCCCGAGTCCATACAAACATCGAAAATTATGCCGTAAAGCTTGCACGCCAAAACTGGCACAATATATGTGACCAGATGGATAAGGCTCCTAACGCCAGAAGCACCTGGGAACTACTCCGTCACCTCCTCGACCCTGAAGGGAGCAAGTTCCAAGCCAGCCAGCAGCTCCAGCGTATCTTCCACCAATTTCCGGGCACCTCAGACGCCCTCAAACAGGAGCTAGTAGACACCTACATCCGCCCAGGACCGGTGAAATCTTTCCCTCCTTCTCAGGGAAAGGAAAACGTCCGTTTAGATGCTCCCATCACTTTACCGGAGGTACGAGCTGAGCTCAATCGTCTCAAGACAAACTCAGCTGCAGGCCCGGACCGGATATCTAACCGTATGCTTCGGAACCTCGACGACGCCTCTATTCATGCTCTCACAGACTTTTTGCAAAAATGCTGGGAGCGGGGATACATCCCGCAAGAGTGGAAATGCGCCAACCTTGTGCTCATCCCCAAGCCGGGCAAACCACCTACTCTCTCGAACCTCCGCCCCATTTCTCTCACGTCTTGCGTGGGAAAACTTTTGCAGCATGTAATTCAGACCCGTCTTCTTCGTTACCTAGAAGAACATCACCTACTTCCAGACACGATGTTTGGTTTTCGACCACACCTTGCGGCCCCACACATCATGCTCTTGCTCAAGCATCAGGTGCTGACAAATAGCACTTTGGACACCAAAGTCAAAGTTGGTCTAGATGTCGTGAAGGCCTTTGACAATATCCGGCATGAAGCTATTCTGCAGAACCTCCAGACCCTAGGGGTGGGACAACGAACGTATGCATATATACGCGACTTTCTCACGAACCGCACAGTGCAACTTGACACCGGCTCAGGAGATCCTTCCACCATCTCTCCTGGAAGCCGGGGTACACCCCAAGGCTCAGTGCTTTCCCCACCCCTGTTCAATACTGCGCTGCTTGGCCTGCCCAATCTTTTGGCAGATATCCCCCACTTGCACCACAGCCTATACGCCGACGACCTCACTCTGTGGATTACACACGACAGTGACGGCCAGATCGAGGAGACTCTGCAGACAGCCATCGATTGCGTTGGTACCTACCTGGCCACAGTCGGCCTATATCCTGCTAAGCCACCAAGTCTGAATACATCGTTGTCCCAACCCAGGCAAGACGCCCCAGATCGCCTCCGGCATCCTTCAATCTGCAAGTAAAGGGCACTTCCATACCCCGTACCGACCGAATCCGTATCCTGGGCCTTCATCTACAAGATAATGGAAGAAACGCCACTACTGTTCAGCGAATAGATCAATCTGTAATCCAGATCAGCCGCCTGCTCAAGAGAGTGGCCAACAAGCATAAGGGCATGCGCGAATCCAACCTTTTGCATCTCGTACAAACCTTCGTTTGTACGCGCATTGCCTATGTTGCCCCTTACCTTCGCCTCACGCGAACAGATCGGGAACGACTGGATGCATCACTGCGCAAGGCATACAAGACAGCATTGGGTCTACCCATGTCCACTTCCACCACCAAACTGATGACCCTCGGGATCTCCCACACAGTCGACGAGCTGATTGAAGCGACTCTAACTTCCCAATATGAGCGCCTCTCGCTAACACATGCGGGCCGTGCAGTACTGAGCCAGGTAGGAATGACTCCTCTGAGGGCCACTTCTACGTATATGGACCTCACGCCTGAGCAGAGACTCAGTCTTCGTATACCTCCGCTTCCCAAACGTATGCATCCAGAGTATCATACAGAGCGCAGCGCCGACCGAGCCCGGCAACTCCACAAACGTTTTACCGGTCGCCCCGACGTTACGTACACAGATGCCTCCCACCACCCCCGTCTCCCCGCTATGGTTGCGGTTTCATTGGCACCGCACCGAAATTGGCACAACGCCTGCAGCGTCCTCAACGCCGCAACTGTTACCATTGCAGAAGAGGTTGCCATCGTGTTAGCTCTGACCGACCCCTCCACCAAAGTAGTCGTTAGCGATTTCCAACAGGCAATTCGTAACTTCGATGCAGGTCGTATATCCCGACAGGCACACACTATCCTCCGATCTCTCCCCTTACCGTCTACACCTCGTCTTCTCATATGGACCCCAGCTCATGAGGCGCTCAGCGGGAACACACAGGCGCATTCTCTAGCCCGATAACTCAGCTACCGGGCGGAGCACCTTCCTCAGCCTGCCGCTTCCTCTGACACTCCCCAAGGCACTCATTCACGCCTTGTTACATACACGGACATCCTCCAGCATTATCGGCTCGAATGGTGTCTATACCCCCCTGCACACCGAGAACTATCCCGGCGCGAGGCCGTCCATTGGCGCAAAATACAAACAGGAACCTTTCCCAACCCATGGCTATATAGCAAAATTTTACCAAATCTTATTGCACCTAGCTGCAAACACTGCTCACAACCGGCCACATTCATTCCCATGGTGTGGACATGTATACGACACAACTCAGACAATACAGCTACAATGAATGCGTGGGAGTCCCTCCTTCGTACCACTGAGCTCGCCCAACAGCGCCAGCTCATTTTGCGCGCATTGGAGGCCGCACAGTCCCAAGGCATCCCTGCTGACCTTCTCTAAGCAGTGCAACCAGTCTTTCGGCTGGTTCCCCTTCTTTGGGAGTAAATAAAGAGTTTATCATCATCATCTTGTCTAGCGTTCCTGCCATCTGGGATCCCACACTTGAATGCGCGTTATGGAACGCTACGCGACCGGAGCGATGGTGTACCGTCCAGATTTACACCTGCCAATGAAAGTGTGACAGATCCCGCGCCTTTCATTTTCTGTAAACAAAAATAATTATATGCAGCACTGCAACGAACGCTAATAACAGGCAAACAATAAGATGCAAATTATAGAGAGGAAGGGTAGACTTTCGCCATTATTCTCTTCAGAAGCATCTAAGAGACTCTCTAATTTTTATTTCTACCAGCTCTCTGCTCTAATGAATTAGGGATTCATACTTGTCTCAGCATTTAGCCTTTTCGAATGACTTGTGCTAATGAATGAGCCTAACTATTTTGCTGTAGTGCGGTCCTTGCATATCTCCAAATATATTTGGTTTCAAATACAAGCCTTAAAATAAGCTCACAGTGTGTTAGAGCTTTTTGTTTTGGCACACGATTTTACTACCTATCACTTTAATCACTTTAAGCCGCAGTCCTAATTTTCCATTCGCAACATTTGATTGTAAGAAGGCTTAAGAATTTCCAATTTAATGACACACGAATAACAAAGAAGTGAGAAGCTCGATTTCTGTCAACGCGCCTTCACATCAGATGATCGTAAACTTCCAACATTTAATGTTTCTGCATTATTTAAATGAGGATTTTGAAGAACATCGATGCCTAACAATATACTCAGAGTGGTTTGCAATTTGTCTATGCTGACAGCCAACTAGCAAGAATGAATAAGTAAATTATTTAGGCATCGATTTCATATCCATATAAGTGATTTATGCAATATTGCAAAAATATAGAATTCAGCATTAAAACTGCAGCCAGAACACGAACTTTTGATTCCATACACCTCCCGAATATTTTCCGCTTGCTACAATGCCAGTGCTGCTTGCGAGTGCAGTGCAAGGGTATCTGTATTGGTTCATGCGTTGCTGCCGTGTTATGTAGCATTTTTCTTGCGTGTATTGACCGCTCCTTATTCGTATACTTTGACTATGGGATAGTTAGTTCTCAAGGTTTTTCGATATGTTGACGACGTTTTAGTCATTTTGAAGAGAAAAGACAAAGTGGTGTATAAGGAAACTGTGGCACAAATAGTAGATGTTTTTCAAGATTACGGCGAGAGTTTAAAGTTGACGTCGGAAATACCTGTGCATGACTGTTGGCAGTTTTTAGACCTTAATGTTAAGGTAACACAAAAAAGTGTATGCAGGTGCTCTCAGCCAAGAGTTTGTAAGGATTTATTGCCTAAAGATTCTGCGCACTCCAAGATTATTAAGCGAGCGATCAAGATGCAGGCGTTAAAGTGTGATTTCAAAGATCTTGTTGACACTTGATGAAACAGAGCTTCGATAACTAGATAGCAAGGCTTCTATCAGCGCGATATCCTGAACACCTAGCGGTAGCCGTTACGGAGTCCCTGTTGCAGAATATGAAGGGACACAAACGTTTGCAAAAAAGACACTATGACGGGAAGATTGGATCCAGACCTAATGTTGCCCCTTATATACTTAAGGTGGTAGATAATATGAAGAAGGTCGCCAACAAATGCGGTGTCGCAATGGTCTCCTCCGCCCCCCAAAAGTTGGCTGGCATGTGCAGACGAATCATGGGCAATGCCGGTCGAAGTCAAGGCTGCACAAAAAGCATGTCAAGCCCTTTGTCAAATGCGCCACAGGGGTTATTTACCAAATACCCTTAACCTGTGGAAAGATATACAATGGGCAAACTGGGCGTTGTGTCAACGATAGGGCTGCAGAACATATGCGCTCTCTAAAAAACAATCAAAATTTACATTTAACTGTTCATTGCAAACCGTGCGATTTCAAGACAAAATGTGAACCGAAGTTCAAAGAACTTAAGATTGTAGACAGGAGCAGAGATAATCGTGCCCGTGAGCCGCTAGAAGCCTCTTATATAAAAAATACGGTTCAAAATGTATTAGTGAACCATTTCTCTCTCGCTCTATAGTAGTAAAGGACGACTGTTAAATGTTGGTAGGTAGGGCAGGTCTTACTGATTGGTTTCCGATTGACAAAGGAGTGAGACAAGGCTGAATACTGTCGCCCTGCCTATTTAACCTATATGCTGAGTGCATCATGAGGAGGGCCGGTCTGGACGAGTCTTCAGCTGGAGTGAAGATTGCTGTGAAACATATCAACAACCTTAGATATGCGGATGATACTACTTTAATGGCAGAAAATGAAGTGGAACTCAAGAGACTTCTAATGCGCGTGCAAGAAGAGAGTGAGGAGTTTGGGATTAAACTTAACATTAAAAAGACAAAGATCATGGCGTCTTGTCCCATCAAGTCCTGGAGCATCAAGGGACAAGAAGTGGAAGCTGTGACAGATTTTCTCTTCTTGGGCTCCAAGATAACCCCGGAAGGAGACTGCAGCCAAGAAATTAGGTGAAGCCTACTTCTGGGAAAGAGAGCCATGGCTAGCCTTGACCGCCTAGTAAAGAGCAGAGACATTAGCATTCCAACCAAGATCCGTATAACTCGTGCTATGGTATTTCCAGTTGTGATGTATGGATGCGAGAGTTGGACTGTGAAGAAGGTTGACCGACGAAAAATTGACGCGTTTGAATTGTGGTGCTGGCGGAGAATCTTGAGAGTTCCTTGGACGGCCAGGAGATCAAATCAGTCGATATTGTCGACCATAAACCCTGACTGCTCATTGGAGGGTCAAATTCTAAAGTTAAAGCTCAGCTGCTTTGGTCATCTGATGAGAAGAGAGGAGTCGCTGGAGAAAGATTTGATGTTGCGAAAGGTTGATGGTCACCGGAGAAGGGGTAGGCAGCGAACGCGATGGTTAGATGGCATCCTCGAGGCGCTGCAGATGAAGGTGTGTGATGTTAGGAAGATAGTGAGAGACCGGAAAGCGTGGCGTGATATGGTCCATAGGGTCACGAAGAGTCGGACACGACTGAACTGAACTGAACTGAGGGCAGGCCTAAATTGCTATGATGACCTTGTGGGAGCATTTGGATGTTGAAGAAGTTTGTACGTAGTGTTCCGAGAAAGAAGTTGTAGTCAGCGCCGGTCCTCTGTGTCTATCTGTTCCTATTTGTGAGCGTCTTTTAGCGCTATTAACCTTTCCTTTATGTGACCTGAACGTCAACCTGATCAGTATGACAGGCACGTTTCCTTCAAAACATCCGTTATGAAATTCGCCAACCAAATAATGATAGAATAGCTTACCTTTCGTCGAGCATCGCCATGCACAGAACAAAGAACGCAACAACTTCTAGGGCTATTACTGCTCCGAGTGCGTAACAGGCGGCACATAGACAACAGTGGACGAAACTTGCAGTTACATACAGACGGGAAAACACTACTGTTGGCTTCGACATCTTGAAGATATAGCCGAGGATGCAGTTGGCGTGAGCACTGAAGAAACTGCGCACTAGCCGCCATGCCGCGCGCTGAAGAAAAAAAATGACGGAATGAAGTTAGGAAGCCACCAGGTTACCGGGGGCCCCTTGGCGTCAGGCATGCAGTTTGGGTATGCAGTTTCGCTTTCGGTTTTATTGCGAAATGAATAGTGTATTTGCCACACAGATGCAGCAACCAGAATGATTTCTGCCTGTTGCGTGGATGCCTGCTCTGGCGCCGCGCATGTTGGTCTCGCGGTACGCAATAAAATTAAAAACAAACCCCTAATAAAACACGGAAACACTAAGTACAAAGCAAACCGTTTCACACTCGTCCATAACGAGTTAAAAGAGCGCTTTAAAGGGAAACTGCCGGCTTCCAACTCTAGGTACAGCTTCTATAGGTAAGTTGGACATGGAACGCAAGAACAGCTTATACATGAAAACTGAGCTGAACACAATGATCGTTTTACTATTTAAAATGACTGTGTAGCCCCGCTTACCGATATTGCCTTACGATACTTCCTTATTTCTTTACTGGCGGGTACACTGTAGAGGCGAACTTTGAATTTGAATGGAAGAGTATTTATGCGCGGAACCGAAGCCGTGACGCTTATTAACGCGGCTTCTTTTTCTGGTTGGGCGCATTACTCCACCGATTCAGCGCATCATTGTTGACATCGAAGTAATGAGCAGGTATTGTTCTTTCAGATAACACACATCGGCAGCACGGGCTCAACGGCGCAAACCTTCTCCTGCCGGCAAGCGCATAGCCCACTGCCGCCGTATCGTGGGATGGGACCGCTCGTGCTACAGGCTGCGCTGGGGACCCAAGCACTCTTCGCTGCACGGTCAATCGACCTTCAAAGGCCTGTGCAGGGACGTTCGACGTCTTGTCATTCGTAGTGGTGTAGTGGGAGATGCAGGAAAATCAGAAGGCAGAAAAGCAGGAGAGTCGGAAGGTTAGGGAGGGTGCCGGTGGGAATGTAGGGGGCAGGGGAAGCCTTCAGTTCAGTTCAGCCGTGTCCGACTCTTCGTGACCCTATGGACCATATCACGCCACGCTTTCCGGTCTCTCACTATCTTCCTACAATCGCATAACTTCATCTGCAGCCCCTCGAGGATGCCATCTAACCACCGCGTTCGCTGCCTGCCCCTTCTCAGGTGACCCTCAACCTTTCCCAACATCAAATTTTTCTCCAGCGACTCCTCTCTTTTCATCAGATGACCAAAGTAGCTGAGCTTTAACTTTAGAATTTATTTATTTATTTATTTATTTATTTATTTATTTATTTATTTATTTATTTATTATTTATTTATTATTTATTTATTTATTTATTTATTTATTTGTACCCTCAGGGCTTACAGGAAGCGTTATAGAGGGGAGGGGCTTTTGCACATCATTATATAAATGAAATACAAACAAGATGAAGAACATAATTGCATCGGCAAAATAGAGACAAATGAGTAATATGGCAACTGAACAAAATAGATAAACAAAAACAGATAGCTTACAGTATGCGAAAGAAAAGGAAGTAAGGAACAAAACCTAACAAAAAAAAAAAGTTTTCATCTAGGAATACACTCACTTTCTGAAATATTTGTTAGTGCTTTGCGAAAATGATCGGTGTCAGTGATAGCAACTAAAGACGCAGGCAGGTGGTTCCAGTCGTGACAGGTCCTTGGCAGGAAAGAATATGAGTAGGTGACTGTGCGCTGCGAAGGTATATGAACTTTGAAACGATGATCCACACGTGGGGAGATGACGCTGGTGTAATGAAACGTGACTTAAGTATCTCGTTATGATAGTAGATTTTGTGAAAAAGGGAAAGACGTGATAGTTTTCTACGGGAAGAAAGAAGGGGAAGGTTAAGCGCAATCTTCATATCAGTAAGGCTAGCAGTACGATTATAATTGTTAAGTATAAAACGGACAGAACGATTTTGTACGCTTTCAAGGATTTTTATTAGAGTGGCATATCCTGGGTCCCATATTGAACATGCATATTCGAGGATAGGCCTGACATTTGTGATGTAGAGTTGTTTTTTTAGAGGTGCTGGGGCTAAAGAAAAGTTACGTTTGAGATAGCCAAGAACGCGGTTAGCTTTCGATGTAATGTACTCAATGTGTTGATTCCATGTGAGATTGTTAGTAATATGCACGCCAAGATATTTGTATGAATTAACCTGGTCAAGTGGAGTATTATTAAGTACGTAAGTGGAGCAAGTTGACTGATTTCGAGAGATTCTCATTGTTTTACATTTTGAAGTGTTTAGTTCCATTAGCCAGATCGCAAACCAGTTTACAATGTTATTCAGATCATGCTGGAGTGTTATTGTATCGTTACTGCTTTCGATCTTGTGGTATATGACACAATCGTCAGCAAATAAACAGATGTAACTTGAGATTTGATTAGGAAGGTCATTGATGTAAATTAAGGAAAGCAACGGTGCTAAAACGGATCCTTGAGGTACCCCTGAACCGACTGGTACCTCAGAAGAGTCACTGTCATTAGCGGTAACATACTGCGTGCGGTAAGAAACTCTCGAATCCAGTTTAAATCCAAAGGATCAATGTTTAGTCTGCCGAGTTTTAATAAGAGTAGGTGGTGGTTAATTCTGTCAAATGCTTTCGAAAAATCCAGAAATATACAGTCGGTAATAAAGCCAGTGTCCAGAAATGTATTAAGATCATTGCAGAATGTTAATATTTGAGTTTCGCAAGAAAAGGACTTTCGGAACCCATGCTGACTGCTATGAAAAAAATTATTTGATTCTAAGAAGTTAGCGAGATGTGAAAAAATGACGTGTTCAAAGAGTTTACATGGAACTGATGTCAATGAAATAGGTCTATAGTTGGAGGGGTTACGTTTGTCACCGGACTTGTGAAGAGGAACCACCTTGCCTGTTTTCCAGTCTTTCGGTAAAGAGCTATTGTTAAGGGAGTTCGTGAAAATTATGCTTAGGATAATGGAACTATATTCTGCAGTGCCCTGCAAGAATTTGGACGTAATGCCATCGATGCCGCACGAAGATCTTTTTAGATTGTTAATAATCGAGTGTATACCAGATGAATCAAATATGAACGGGTTCATTGGAAATAAATTAGGGGAATTGAATGGGGGAAAGCTGCTAGAGGATGCGGAGCTAAATGAATGGGTGAAAGCAAGGTTAAGTACAGAAGCACAGTGACTGCTTGGTATTACATCACCTGATTCGTTAGTGAGAGTTATAGTTTGATTATCGTGGCTTTTCACGACATTCCAAAAGCGCTTTGGGTTAAGTAACGATGGGAGGGTGGTGTTAAAGAAATTAAATTTTGCTTCCTTCAAAGCTCTGGTGTATCCTTTTGCTGCAATGGTGTAAGCGGACCATTTGTCAGCAGTGGGCGATTTTTTCGCTGCTCGGAAACGCCTACCTTTTGAGTTTGATAAACGGTTAAGGTGTCTTGTGTACCATGGCGCGTTAGATGATTGATAGACTTTCCTTAGGGGAGTGTATGCTTTTATTAGGTGTAACGCTTTACTTTTAAAAGATGCGCATAGGTCATGGACTGATGCATTAGGATTTAATAAGATGCTGTCGAGAAAAGAAGAAATATCGGCATTGATAGCGGCAAAGTCAGCTCTCTTATAATCTCTGATAAGTTTCAGGCGCTTGTTCCTTTCAGAGGCCGGTACGGAGACAGAAAAATGCAACACGTCATGATCACTGAGTCCGGGCAAGTGGATCACTGGGGATGTAATATCAGGTGATGACGTTAGTATCAAATCAAGTAAAGAAGATGTGGTAGAAGAAACACGTGTAGGATGATGAACCAGTTGAGATAGATTGAAATCTAAGCAAGTGTTAAGAAAGCTAGTAGTTTCAGCGGAAGCCGGCTTTGCAAGCGAACAAAAATGAGTCCATTGAATTGAAGGGAAGTTGAAATCGCTCAGAAGAAAAACTGGTGTACCGGGTAATCGTACCAGTACTTGGTTTAAGCTGTCATGAAGATCTTCGCAAAAACAGCTGTTTGAGTCAGGCGGGCGGTAACAAATTCCAAAAACGATCTTTCTAAAACTAAAGGTTAAGCAGCACCACACCATTTCTAAATTGGTTGATATATTCAAAAGAGCACCGTCAACGCAATCATTCACAGCAATGAGGACACCACCACCTATTCTCTCATTTCGGTCACAACGATACACATTGAATTGTTTCTGGCACTGAAAAAGTTCACTTTTTGCAATTTTATTAGATAACCAAGTTTCAGTTAATAAGATTATATCAGCATCTGTGTCATTGATTAAAGCGCTCAGACTGTCTCTTTTTGGAACGAAACTGCGAATGTTGGTGAACAGAATAGATAGTTCTTACGGTATGCCGCCACCCCTCGCGTGATCCTAGTTCGCGGAAGAGTAGATACGGCCTGATCTGGTCGCCCTCGAGGAAGCAGCACCGGCATTTGGTGAGACAGTTGGGGGTTGCAAGAAAGTTTGGCAAACAGAATTCTCGGAAGCATTGAACATGTAGCACTTATTATTTGCATACAGCCTTTTGTACCTCAGTTTGAAGGTTGTGTTTAAGCTAAGGCCGAATTCCACCAACTTTTTACGAGCGTAGCGAGTTGATGCAGAAAAATCTTCGGTCATGCTTGTGCCACTATCCTTCAGTTCGGATCGTTTAGATAAGAGAAGTTCTTTGGCAATGAGTGGTCGATCTTTGCCCGGTACATATTTACCTATTCTGTGCGCACGAACTATGTCTTCAGACGTTAAGCGAATGCCCAGTTTGTCACAAGCCATAGCGATAACTTTTTCTTCGGACTGACGAGAATTCTCAGTTTCTGCGTCCGATATACCGTAAAATAACAGGTTGTCCCTTCGGGACCTGTCTTCGGCTTCGTCAAGACGGGCACGCAACTCAGCTGCTTCTTGTTCTACGTGACTTAGCGACTCGCGTGCGTTAGCCAGTTCTTGCTGTAAATTCTGAAGAGTGCCAATATTATTTTCTGCAATCTGCAACCGCACGTTGATGTCGGTGACAGCGGCAGAAACTGTCTCGTGGGAAACCTTAACATCCGCTATTGTCTGTGACATATTGGATTGGTTAGCTTCAATTCGGATACAACGTTCGTTTGTATCTTTGACCATCTGAAGCAGTTCCGCCATGGCTTTATCAGGCCCTGGATTTTCTTCAATATCACCGCAAAGCAATAGCAGCAAAGAAGAAAAAGGTACAAGCAGCGCTTTTAGGCACGGAAGCACAACCAAAAACGGATCATCTGACTTGTAAGATTTGAAAGGCAAGAGAAGGGGATGACCAACCTGCATGACAAAAACGATGAACCGTGAGTCCTTCATCCTGTTTGAGCTTCCGTGCCCACTGGCGTGGTAACAAGCGGTAAAAGCTTTTAAACCATCCGCTATCACACGTGTCGATGTCACTGACGCTGGGCAGCGCTGCTCGATGTCGAAGTAGGGAATGACGCTGTTGGGGCAGCCGGGCGCTTCGCTCTCTGACGCACGTGAAAATGCAGTGTCGATGCAGTTAAAAACTGGGCTCTTTGAAGTAAAACAGCAGCAGAGCATTGTCACTGAAGAAGGCGTTCCAAGATCCGGGTAACCGCTTGATAGGAAGCCGAGCATCTGCATGACAAAAACGATGAACCGTGAGTCCTTCATCCTGTTTGAGCTTCCGTGCCCACTCATTTCACCCTCCAATGAGCAGTCAGGGTTTATGGTAGACAATATCGACTGATTGGATCTTCTGGCAGTCCAAGGAACTCTGAAGAGTCCCCGCCAGCACCACAATTCAAACGCGTCAATTCTTCGGCGGTCAGCCTTCTTCAGAGTCCAACTATCGCATTCATACATCACAACTGGAAAAACCATAGCACGAGTTATAGGGATCTTGGTTGGCAGTCTAATGTTTCTGCTCTTTACTAGGCGGTCAAGGCTAGCCATGGCTCTCTTTTCCAGAAGCAGGCGTCTCCTAATTTCATGGCTGCAGTCTCCATCTCGGGTAATCTTGGAGCCCAAGAAGAGAAAATCTTTCACAGTTTCCACTTCTTGTCCCTTGATGCTCCAGGACTTGATAGGGCAAGACGCCATGATCTTTGTCTTTTTAATGTCCAGTTTAAGCCCAAACGTCTCACTCTCTTCTTGTACGCGCATCAGAAGTCTCTTGAGTTCCACTTCACTTTCTGCCATTAAAGTGGTATTGTAGCCACTCGCGGGGTATGCATCCGGCACGTGCCGAAGAGAAGGAAGCAGAGCCGGCACGAGAGCTTTGGAACGCTCCCGACCTTAACCTCGGCTAGACGCTGCCGTCATCACCTCTTCAGCTTCTCCTCAAATAAATGTGGTCGCGGTCGCCCCTGCCTGGCGATCTCTACATTTGTGGTGACCCGGAGAACCGTGCCTTCACCCCGGTGGCGTCCTAGGATGGCATTTTGGCGAGGCCCGGCTTTCGACCCGCCGCTTCCGATGTTCCGGCCTGCAGGCGTCGGCAGGTGGTTCGCTCAACTGGAGGCTGCGATGTAGCAGAACTGCATCACCATCCAGCAGTTCAAGCACGCAGTCCTCTCCGAAATCTTACCACCTGACATCCTCTGCCGGCTTGCCTGCCCTGCCTAGAGTTGCCAGCCGTACGATGAGTTGCGTGCTGCCGTCCTGGCGTACTTCAGTGAAAGCTACTGCCCACTGCCGCTCTACGACGCGGTAGACCCGCTTTCGCCGCCGCCAGCATCCGCAACCTCACCAGCATCACTCTCGTCTACGGCTGCATCCTCGGGGCACAGCACGCCGCAGCTGTCTCCGGCCAGCTCCCTGCCACTCCTGCCTAGCGCATCTGGCTCATCTATTCTCCCACATCTATAATCTACGACACAGTAAGCGCAGCCTCAGCTTTTCCGCCCTCCTGTGCCGAGACTTACACTCCCATTATACAAGTGGCAAGCTTTGCCGTCATTCAAGTGCTGGCAGGCGAGTCGTGTAAGGCAACAGCACCGGACTTCAGCACGTTCCTCGATTTCTCGCACCAAGCGTCCTGCTCATCGTCTGCAATCGCCCTTCATCGCGATTGCGCATCAGTGGGCTCCACAGCCACTTCGCTCGAACACCACGCGCTATGCGACACAACATCTCTGGTTCGTGTCACAGAGCCTATGGCCACTAAATTTGCATTTGTTGTGCACCTCCCGCTTTTACAAAACCCCTATCAGGCAGCAACAACATGTCAGCTTATGCCTACCGCAAGTGACCCATGCGTACGTGCATCGCAGCCCACAGCCGCTGCCATCACAGTTAATTTTGCCCTCTCGTGCTACAAGCTTAGGAAGGTACATAGCTCTTCGTCACGTTCCCTCCCCAAAACTGGCTTGCCGCAGTGCTTTGCAGCATCCATTCGGCCAGTTCGTTCTGAGCACAAAGCCTGCCTTCAGCGCCGTCGCATGCACCACCGACACCCTGGTGAACTGACCAAACTAGCCCGCCCCGTTAAAAATCAGTCTTTGTCAGCCGACCTTCGCAGCAGGCGGAAGCGACTCAGCATACCAAATTTCCATGAGAGACACAGCCTGCTCAATTGCATCATATCTTGGATACGCGCGCAGCGTCCTAACCTTTCCAGTCACAACTTCAGTTCTGACAAGCGGAGGATTCAAGGTGCTGCCGCACGCTCTTCAACAGTCCCGCTTCCTCTACCGCTACGTTTTACTAAGCCGCGACCTCCTGAACAGCCATTGATGAAACCTGCTTGCCCCTTGGACTACAGCTTGGATACGAACTTAACATGTACTTACGTGTATAGCCTTCTTGAAAGTTTTTTTAGAGCAGTGCCTTTTGCTTAGGCTGCGAGTTTCTTTTCCTTTTTCTTTTTTTTCGACCAATCGTCTAGGGGAGGAGCCCTGTAGCGACTCAGTGTCATGCGTCCGGCACGTACCGAAGAGAAGGAAGCAGCGCCGGCACGAGAGCTTAGGAGCGCTCGCGACCTTCGCCTCGGCCGGACGCTGCCGTTGTCACCTCCTTCAGCTTCTCCTCAAATAAATGTGGCCGCGGTCGCCCCTGCCAGGTGACCTCTACAGCATCATCCGCTCATCTAAGGTTGTTACGTTTTCCATCTATCTTCACTCCAGCTGAAGACTCGTCCAGACCGGCCTTCCTCATGATGCACTCATCATATAGGTTAAATAGGTAGGGCAGCCTATTAGGGGAAGCCTTAATTGGTACCTAAATCTATGTTTAACTAAATTAGCAACACAAAATGATTTTGGCGAGCTACGCATTGGTTGCAATGCATCCGCAGTATCATGCACATTTCCCCTCAATCGTTAGGTTGTAAAGGAGCGCTGGACAGATTTTAATGCCGCAGTCATTGCTCGCTCCGCTTGGCGCCGTTAGGGAACGCGCACATCGTGAGGGACACGCTGCGCAGTGGGTGGAGGAAAAAAATGGCGTCAGCTTCAATCTCATGCATATGATCTCTGACCGGTTCGGTGCGGCGCACAGCTACACGATGTTCGCAAGCTTGCCCTGAACGGAAGCTAAAACCATGCAATGTTTACAATGCCAATGTGTTGTGCGTTACACGTTAAACATGGATGGTTCCGCTCCGTATACTTAATTATGCCTAATTGCTTAATTGTGGACACTGAACCCAAATAACGCAAATTGGGATTCTGGCAAACGTTTATGAAAAACAAATTTTAAACTTGCTAAAAAGTGCTGTTTTATAGAGAGCACATGGTATCGCCGTCGTGAGAGAATTTCTACTGCTTTCACAATTGAACAGGCGGTGCCATATGTCGCACGATGCCTTAATAATCGCTTCGCTTGCCACCAGCAAAGCGTGATAAAGTGAAAAACTGGCCTGTTGCTCTTTCATACGTGTACGTAATGTTGCCAGAGTCACAATGTAACATAATTTCCTCCATGAAACACAAGGGCTAGGGCTTCACTTTTCCAACGTTTCGTTTCCCAATCAGGCAAACAAGCACTGAGGCGAAGCCAATGTAACAAATTTGAGGAAGACACCCTTGCACCTTCAAGGATATTAGTGATATATGCACCCGCGGGAACCCGCCGACGGATTAATTTGAGGCAGTACAGGTGCACTCTTAGAAAAAAAAAGTAGTGAAAAGGTAGTAACGGCTGCCATTGCTACCTTTTTCAACCGTTACTACATTTGTACTACGACCTTGTTACTACCGAACTGTTGAACCGAAGCGTCACCTTGTGATAGAGCTTCCATCTTGTATTCGGGAGGTACCGGGTTTGATCTCGGGTGCCGCCGGGTACCCATCGGGTTTCAATGGGTAAAGCTTTCCCCCCGGCCTGATGCTCAGCTCTTCAGGGTGAAATGCTTGGGAAAGGAGTCGTAGGTCCCAAATTGTTGCTCAGATGGGTCAGTGATCCGTTCCGCCATCGGACGGAAATAAGTCCGCCTCGCGCCGCAAAAGCACATTATGTGGCCCTCCTTTTTTTTTTCTTGAAAAGTCAGACAGCCGGAAATCCGGACTTGCCCAGGACTACAGTGATTCTCTGAGAAGTGAACTTCATCAGTGACAGTGACCTTTACGCCTTTCGACACGCTGGTTTAGAGCGTTCCGCACTTGAAACTTCAAGGCTTTTCTGAGTTTTCGCGTGTGCAGGACACCACTCGTATTCAGTTTTGAACCCCGCGAAACACGGTAAGTCGAACCGCCTTTGCAGGCTGAAGTGTTCGAAACTATCTTACCCCAGAAGGAGCGGAGCGGGGCTTGCGGAGCTTCTTCCAAGCGCACACTCATGCGAGAGCCGGGCGCCAGGCCGGGGGACGCTTGTACCCATTTTTACCGGTGGGTGTCCGGCGGCGGGCTTCGAACGAACCACCTCCCGCATTCGAGACGGACACCCAAACCACTAGGCACTAAGGCACTAGGCACCTTAAAGAAAACGTAGGTAGTAACATGGTAGTACCTCCTACGTTTTTTGACTGCAACTACCTTTGTACAACCTCATTACTACCTCACTGGAAGCAGGGGTTGTAAATGTACCTTAACTCTTACTAACACGATCAGAAGATATCTCATAGTATACACTTCAGTTCAGTCGTTCAGTCGTGTCCCACTCTTCGTGACCCTATTTATTGACCATGTCACGCCACGCTTTCCGGTCTCTCACTATCTTCCTAACATCACATAACTTCATCTGCAGTGCCTCGAGGATGCCATCTAACCATCGCGTTCGCTGCCTACCCCTTCTCCGGCGACCCTCAACCTTTCCCAACATCAAATCTTTCTCCAGCGACTCCAGTCTTCTCATCAGATGACCAAAGTAGCTGAGCTTTAAGTTTAGAATTTGACCCTCCAATGAGCAGTCAGGGTTTATGGTCGACAGTATTGACTGATTTGATCTTCTGGCAGTCCAAGGAACTCTCAAGAGTCTTCGCCAGCACCACAATTCAAACGCGTCAATTCATCGGCGGTTAGCCGTTTTCACAGTCCAACTCTCGCATTCATACATCACAACTGGAAAGACCATAGCACGAGTTATACGGATCTTGGTTGGCAGACTAATGTCTCTGCTCTTTACTAGGCAGTCAAGGCTAACCATTGCTCTCTTTCCCAGAAGCAGGCGTCTCCTAATTTCATGGCTGCAGTCTCCTTCCGAGGTAATCTTGGAGCCCAAGAAGAGAAAATCTGTCACAGCTTCCACTTCTTGTCCCTTGATGCTCCAGGACTTGATATGGCAAGATGCCATGATCTTTGTCTTTTTAATGTTCAGCTTAAGCCCAAACTTCTCACTCTCTTCTTGTACGCGCATCAGAAGTCTCTTGAGTTCCACTTCACTTTCTGCCATTAAAGTGGTATCATCCGCATATCTAAGGTTGTTGATACGTTTTCCAGCAATCTTCACTCCAGCTGAAGACTCGTCCAGACCAGCCTTCCTCATGATGCACTCTGCATATAGGTTAAATAGGCAGGGCGACAGTATGCAGCCTTGCCTCGCTGCTTTCTCAATTGGAAACCAATCAGTAAGACCATGCCCAGTTCTGACTGTGGCCTCTTGCCCTTCATACAGGTTCCTGAGGAGACAGATGAGGTGAATTGGAACTCCCATCTCTTGGAGAGCTTGCCACAATCTGCTGTGGTCTACGCAGTCAAACGCTTTCGCATAATCAATAAAGCAGAAGTAGATGGGTTTCTGGAACTCTCTTGCTTTTTCCATGATCCAGCGAAGGTTGGCAACTTGGTCTCTAGTTCCTCTGCCCTTGCGAAACCCAGCTTGCACGTCCGGAAGCTCCCGATCCCCATACTGCTGCAACCTACCTTGGAGGATTTTCATAGTATACACGATAGTAATATTCAAGTATGCATCACTTCTATTACATTGCTACTGTAATTCGTTTTTATATTTATTTATTTTCCATACCCTCATAGCCTCGGCATTACAGAGGGGAGTGGGGTTACATAAATAATAACAAACAAAAAGTGGCAGTTTAAGAAAACAAACGCAAAAAAGTACAAACATTTCCGACATGTGAACTAAAACTATAAATGGAGCAAGATCTAAAAAAATGGCAGTGCTGATCTTTGTTTGAGATAATATAGTCCACTTGCGGCACCTACGGATTCCAGTGTCTTCATGCGTTAATTCGAACTTTTTCTTTGCGCAAAGCGATCTAAGCACACGTTTAGAAGCTCCATTAAAAGCCATATAACCAGGACTGAGATTAATCCGCTTAACCACTCCTTTCAAAGACAGTACAGAACGAGACCGTGCCTTCATGACGGCGGACGATGCGTGCTAAAACCACTTTCCGCCAGCCTGCCATGCAGCTTTGTGCCTAATTAGATCCCTGGACTCAGAACGTACGCTGCCTTTCAAAAGAAAGAAACAAACAAAGAAGGAAAGAAAGAAAGAAACAAACAAACAAAGAAAGAAAGATCCTCTAAACTGGCTTCCGAAACCGAAACTTCGCCTAGGGAGCGACAGTTAAAAGAGCCATAAAAGCCACCAATAGGTAAATCCGAACCAATCCGAAGTCATCAGTGGCGGAAAGGTACGATGTCACCATGCTACCTTTGTTGTCATGTGGAGCGATTGTGGACACTATACCTTATGTTGTGCTACTTTTTTGTGCTGTGGCTCTTTGAATGGGCCGCAGAATTGATGTGTGGCATGTGTACGTGAAGTAGTGGTAAATAGATTCAGTGTTATAAACCGCTTGCACCGCGCCTGGCAACGCCGGCATCAACAGAGGATAAGGAAATGGACTGGCGCGATTGCTTGAAAATGTGAGTATGCTGCTTGAAATTACTGTTTCTTTATTGTTGCTATTGAATGAGGTACGCGCTGTTAATTCTGTTGCGTGTGGTCTTAAAACGACTTCTAATACAACTCTTCGGAAGCCGTCGTTTTTTATAGGCAAGTTCTTCTCTACCTCGAAAAAGTTGTACGATATAAGTATAATCTTATGGTGTATATTTCGTGATAAAATTTTTCCGGGTGTGTATACTGCATGTGTTAGCGGTGACTTATTGCACCGGGAATTCCCGCCTGGGCGGCGGCTGTGTGGACCTTGAACCCCACGTGAGCGTCCCGTGAGAGCGTCTTAGAACATGTTAACAGACAACCCTCCACCTGCAGAGTGCCTCCGAACTGTCGGTGCCGCGGAGACTGTTGCTGTACCGTTCGTGTTTGCCTTATTTTGGTTGTGGTGTTTTCTTTTTGAATAGGCCTAGTGCGCAGCGAATAGGGGGGTTTCACTTGACGTCATCCCCAAGGGGCGCTGGCGGCTACTGGGCAGCCCGCCATTGCCGTGGTCGTCGTAGCCACGACCGGCTTTATTACTTCCGGTTGTGGTCGTAGCCGTGATTGCCGCGTGGTAGCGCGACCGTGATACACGGTGCGACTCTTTTGCAGGTGTCGGCTTAAATATGCGGCTCAGTGGATACGTGCGTGATGTACGTGGAGTAGGGAAGCAGCGGTATTTTGAAAAGGTTCGGCTCTGCGGCGACATCGACCCTGGCGAATACGGTGATTCCGACACGGTGTGGGACTGCTGCCGCGAGTTGAATTCACCGACATAAAAGACTAGCTTGTGCACGGAGCAAGCTTTTTAATGCGAGACCAGGGGCCGCTTACACGATAACGTCCGAGCTAAGTCCAGACTTAAACAGGGTCTTTAGTAAGTCGATCCAGATTTGTTTAAGACCAGGCTTGTTCAAAGTTGTCTTAACATACAGATTGAGACAGTGAATGCCTAGCTTGAGGACAGCAGTTACCTATACATGGGAAATCATCGCCCCGGCTTCGGCGCTTTCAGTCTGTCACAGCATGGTGAGGGTGAAAAGTTTTAATGAAAAAACTAAAACGAAAGAGTGCAGGCCAAGGGCAATTGCATGGGTAGAGTGCCTAGTATGGGAGGCTGCTGGACAAAACTGTCAGCATTGCCCTTTGGCCAGGGCCTGTTGGGACTCTAGCGATGAGCAGCTAAGAAAAGTCTCCTCCAAAGTCAAATTTTCATGCATGTCTCATTTCTTAAGGGGCATGCTGCGAGCGCAGATTAAAGCGCGCTGCAGTCGTTGCTTTCTAAAACAGACCCTAACTCCGCATGTATATATGACGCGACGTTCATGTCTGAAGCAGCAGAAACCGTAATCTTCATGCGTGGTTCATTGACAATCAGAATGTCTCAAAGATTTGCCTCATTTTGTTGAATTACCACGTCTTTGGTTAGGTAATTTTTTTTCTCTCATAAAATGCCTACAGGAACGTGCCAAATCCGCCACACGTTTCGTGATGACTTCAAAAAGCCTCATAGGGTAGCGGTTTATGCATTTGGGTAATTCTCAAGCAGCATTGGCCGACTGCCGACCTATGGCCGGTCATCGGCAGCTGGTTGGCAGCCGACCTGCCGGCATTCGGGGCTCGGTCGAATGACGGCCCATGGTTGGCCATGTGCCAGGTAGGGCGGTAGTCGGCCATCAAGCAAGGCCCAAGCTCGAGCACCCGACTGAACGCCGACCAATTTGGCCATGGCAGCTCGGCCATAGGGCGGCCCATGGTCGGCCATGTACTAGGTTGGGCAGAAGTCGGCCAGAAACCATGGCCCGAGCTTGTAACCCCAACTGAATGCCGACCTGTTTGGCAACGGTTGCTCAGGCATTTGGCAGCCCACGGTCGGCCGCGTGCCATGTGGGCCAGGAAGCCGGCTAGCACTCCCGACCCAATATGCTTGTAGTGGACGCCGATTACATCCCTGGATCTACTTAACCTCTAGTACAAATCCAGTTGTTAGTAAGAACGCGCTTGCAAAACGAAACCATGTTGTCATAGCACGATTATGTGACATTAAATTATGATTAGAAGGTAGCTTTTTCCTTGCCGAGAAAGAAAACGTTGCCGCAAGTTGATAGAACAAATGACCGTTTTTTCAGCCGTTTTTTGTCCTAGTGCTTTTGCATTATCCATAATGAACTACGCGCAGCATCGTCTGTTTACCTGGGAAAAGGAACGAATACGATGTGTGTACATTCTAGACGCAATCCCTGGAAAATGAAAAGCCGGAAGACTCGAGTTTGCAATTTTAGTTTTGGGCATTCACACGGTGGTAAAAAAAGAAAAAAAAATGGCAGTTTTTCGCGCAGACTGCGAGCATGACAAGCCCCGGTACATTTATATGGCGCGCAACATATATACCGGCAATAAATAGCAAATTAGTTTGTTCCGCCTATTAGTTTAGAGTCCGATCATTCTAACCGCGCTAGGCGGTGGAAAAGGAAGAAAAAAAATAGTAGAATGTTTCCACGTGAGAAAAAAAAAGATTGTCGGTCGACCTTTCATATTAATTTCCAAACATTATATAACATTGTCAGATAAATGGAAAGAAGAGATCTGTAATTGGTTTTGCTGCCAAAACATTTTTCGGGCCACACGAAATTGATAATAAAGAGGCGGAGTTTCGCGCTTATCTTCTCTGCTCTTTTGGACAACTTTGGTTTTGAATTACGCAAAATATGTTACAGTTATTTGAAAATTATCGGACTAAATATATGCATGTTTTTATTTGCATTCAGTTATTTTTCGCTTTTCAAGGTGGTGTAGATGTTTTTTATAAATTTTCACAAAATCGGCCGAAGCAACGAAATTTTTCTACATTGCAGACCTAATTATTTAAAAAAAGGTTTATGGCAGAGCAGCAAAAAATCCACACTACGTTCTCAGCATATTTATATATTAAACAGCTAAAGCTTATATTTATATAACTTTTCAATACACAAATACGAACGCACTAATTTAAAGAAAACAGCGAACATTGATCATTTCTTAGGAAAGTAAAAATAGTTTAAACATTGTTTAAACTTTTACTACGTATTCTCCACTATACCCCAGCTTTCGAAATCATTAAAACACCTTACATAATTTTGTTGCGCAAGTAATTACGGCCACTTCAATGAGGCCCTGGTGCAAGGCGTAGCGCACCACGCAGATCTGAAGATTCTACGGCATTTGTGAATCGCCCACGACCTCATCGAGACGATGCTTCCTGAGGAGGGGGGCAAATGACACATAGAAGTCGAAGCAAAAGATGACATATGAGACGACAAGCGCGAGCCTGGAAGAGGAAGAAGCTTGAACGCAAGACTCGCTCTGGTCGACCATCCAAACCATCTATCGCTAGGCCCTCCTTGGCGTTCTACCGAGACGTGACAATAATATTGTAACAGGGAGAAATATATTTACAAAAGAGGAATAAAGATAAGTAGAATGAGAGACAGCCAAGAAGCTAGGCAATGAGGGCCCCGCGTTCGACGCACTTTTTTCTTAATCTTACGCAAACGAGCGCGCCACTTCGTCTTCATCATTCTCATCATCCTCCAGTAACGTTTTGTCTCGACATTACAAACTAGCTGTGACAGACGCAGCAAAGAATGGTTCGAAGTTGGGGCAACTGCACAGTGCAGCACAACAGCAGCGGAACAGCGCACGCGTGCGAGTCACGGCAGCAGCGTCGCCGTCTTTGTCAAAGCGATCGCGCTTCTTGTTCGGGCGCTACAATATGCATTTATTTGCTGTCACGAAGAAACGCAACGTAAAAACACGCGTGACGGAATCCATAAAAGTAATATGACAACAGTTCAAACCCTTAAACGCGAAAAGGAGGAAAAATGCAAACTCGACTAAATAAGCGAATAAGTATCAATATCTATATATTACGGGCAGTAATAGCGAGATTATATATCTAGACAAAAAAAGACGAAGAAAAAAAGCACTCGGTGAGAGAACATAAAGGGACTACGGCGAAAGCGAAAGGTTCGGCGATTGTCGACATCGTGCGAGCTCGAAAGCGGCGCGCCCAGTACGATGGAACGCGCACCTCGGCGCCTGTAATTTGGCCTCAACGCGCCCGCAGAGTATAGTGTTCTAGAATTGAGAAGTGTGCCGTCTGCCGCCGGCGAGCTGGTCGTTTCAGCGATGACAGGAGAGAGGGCGCTGTGTGCAGGAGGAGCGCAGTGAGCGCGGAGCAGACAGCTGGGTGAACCGCCTTCGTCACCGCTAGTTCAATCGGACTCCGAAGGCGCGTAGCAATAAATTGTGTCGCTTTAGCTCCCACACGCTTGTCTAAATGTAACAAAACAACTAGTTCCCTATAAAATAAGCGGCCGTCGTCAGGGAACGGCAATACAAATACAGGCAATGTAAGATACAGATTGCCGACGAAGTGACAAGCAACGGCAAGATATATTTCCTGAACGTATTGGGTGCTTTATTTCTCGAACACTAGCGGGAGGTTCAATGACGAATGTCTAACGTATTTCTATGATCATGTAAATTTTTAATATTGGATGCAACGGTTTATGCGGGCTAGACTGAAGTCTTCCATCGACGCTCGCACGTACTGAAAACGCAGTGAATGGTGTTTTAGGCTAGGCTAGCGTACTTTTTGCGCCACATGTAAATAGAGGTATGTGAAGATTGCTTGAAGACAGAAATTATGCCAGCGGTTACTGATGACTTTATTTAAATGTGGGCGAATACATATGAACTGGCAGTCCTACTCAAAACGAAATGAATGAATGAGAGCACATAGCAATGAACGAAACCACATAATGGACGACGTGAAATAAAAAATCGCGACCTAGTGCAAGAATATGGTAAAACGTATAAAACTGTACAGATCGAACTATATGAGAATATTAATGAACTGTACTAGGCCGTGAATAAATTAAGCTGCTAAATTTGAAAACACGCAAGAGAAAGGCAGAATGATTAAAGTCCTCAAACACGATTACTTGCACCTCCTCAGCTTAAGGTGCTTTACCTGCTCTGGTTTAGAGGTCTGCTCTTGGTTTAGCGACTTGGCATAAAAACGCAATCGCATGAGGACGTAGAACTTCAATATGTTAAGTGTCATTCCTTTGTCATATGAGTAGGGCAACCAAACTTGGAAACCTCTGCGCTTTGCAAAAACAAAGCAAATCACGCATGCTATTTGCGTTAATCTTTCTTGAACTAAAAAAACCGCGACAGACTCTTCCAGCGTGTGCACGAGCTTTGCAAGCTCCGAGGACGGATAAAGAAGACCTCCGTGGTCGAAGTTTGAGATAATTTGATTTTCTTCTTTTTGTGCCGCGCAGTACTATTTGCTTGAAATGAGATAAGCGGAGCAAGTACTGCATTCTGACTTCTTCATGAACTTTGTAGCGACATATCCTGCAATATAAGCTATGAGACGGCTAGAACTGTGCCTATAGTGACGTCGTATCTGTGGTCATCTGAAGGAAGGGAATTCAAAGTAGCTTCGACGTCCTCGAGCCTTCCCTCGTCAACCAAACGGTCAAGCTCATCAATAGGATTTGAAAGAAGCCTTGTGCGGCTAATTCCAAGTAAGGCATTTACAATTTCAGCATTGCAACTTCCGGTCTTTGGGCGCTTCGCTAAGTTGTAAAATGCCAGGGCATTAACTGTCACTAAAAATTGAGCTGGCGTGGGATGATCGTTGCAGCCATTAAATTGCCTCACGATGCCAAAGAGGTTTTCTAGTTTGTCTTGGCTTATTCTCGATGTGATAATGTATGTAAAACCGCGTTTTGTAGATAAGTAGTCAACGAGGTCGACTGTGGACTGCAAAGTTACCCGAAGGCCTCCCGCGGTGCTGTTGCTTAAGAAACCATGCTTTGAGTCAACCATGCTTTGAGTGTATTTCGAGAAGGGAAGGGTTCGAATAGGAAAGGCAGCAGAAAGAGCACGCAATGAGCAAGAAGAAAGAACGAAAGGAAGTAAAAGAGCATTCAGTAAAAGAAGGGAGACGGACGGAACCGTTACTGTGCTCTCGGCAAACATGTGTTTTCCTGCTTGACCAATCATCGCTCTTCGCTCAACAGCGCGCCATAGTAGAACAGCCAGAGAAGCAACGAGATTCAACAAAATTCACGCAGGAAACGAGCCGCAGAAGCAGACGCCCCAAGCGTTTCCTCTGAGGCGCGCGCGCTTGTGATGCGCTCCTACGGCTGACAGCGCCACCTACGCTTTTCATCGCTCCGGCGACCACGTCGCTCCCATTGCCGCGCGCCGAAGACGGCACACTTCCCAATTCTAGAACACTATACGCAGAGTAAACATCCACCCTCTTCCTCTGCCTGTTTCCCACCGACTGTGCTGGCGCGTCTCACATGCGCTGTTGGCCTGCGCACGCTCTGCGCAGACTACCGGTGAACAGCAGGGAGGCGAGAGAGGCTGATAGAGGCAAGAACCTCCTTCGGTTTCACGTTCCAGCTTTAGTTCCCAGCATTGAACAAACACGTACAGCTTCGAGCAAACCGCTACGATTGCTTTTTTGTTTATTTTATACAAAACAATGCGCCATACAACATTGTTTGGGCAAGATGGCAAGTACATTTAGGAGAGTACCTTAAACAGAAATAACCGCTTCACCGTCAGAAAAGGCGGACGTGCAGACTTTTCAAAGCGCGTGGTCTCTCCACTTTTTCTCGCAGGTGTGCTTAACATGCTAACACACGTCTCAAAAGGAAGGTCGTTTATGTCGGCCTGTGGCCACAAAAGTCTCGTAAATTGCCTCTGCCCAACTGTTTTTAATGCCTATGCTCAGTTGGTCCGTCGCTTCCAGAGTGAGGCCTATTGAGCCTTAGGAAGAACGGCGAGAAATTCCGCCTATGCATGCGCGCTATCGCTTTCGGGACCCATGATAAGTAGAACATTCGCCCACAATCAACAAGGATTCCGCAAAATGTCTACAAAATTGATATCCGAATCTGAAGCGTATAAGGCGTGATGACTCAGTGGTTACGCTCGAGTTCTGAATACAAGTGCGAAGGTACTTGTATTCAGCCAAGGAGCCACGCAATGAGTTCGACACACTTCTTTTTTTTTTATTCTTCCACATACGAGCGCTCCACTTTGTCCTCATCATCCTCTGTCATTTTTTGTCTCGACGTTGCAAACTAGCTGTGACAGACACAGCAATGAATGAATCGTAGTCAGCTTTGTATACGTAGAGTTCCTTATGCGCTGTGGCATAGGGCAGCCCACAGACGTTTTTCGCAATCACCTTCATCATTATTACAATGAAAATTTCTGAGGAGAATAAAAAAAACCGTTTATGATATCCTTTTAAACTTTGTTCACGTATTCTTCTCTACATCAATTTGCAATGCCAATAAAAACACATTGCACAATATTGGTGCACTAGTAGTTACGACCAGTCCAATAAGACCCTTAAACAGGAATTTGCAATTGCTGTAGGTCTGACTTCTTGGCCACTAAGCGAATAAAATGCAAGCAGGATTGGATTTCAGGTTCTAAAAATATGTCCAACAGTAGGGAAAAGATGTCGACGGAAATGAGGACAGTAATGTTGAGATGACCGGAGCGGCCATGAGCGCGGGGGTGTGCTCACCCTAGACGTTCGTTTTAAGAGGCGGTGCAGTGAGAGCTCGTTTTTGCGTCTTCAGACCGACAGACTTCGATACATATATTATGGTGAAGCTACCTAAAACTAATAAAAAATACTTCCTTGTAGCAGTTCAACGCATCGGCACTAGAGCTTCACTATTCTATCCGCCTGTTTATCGCACCGCAACCGGACGCCAATAACACGGGGTGAAGTTAATGAGATGCGACCACTGTCGGGAAGCCCGCTTCACCAGCGCGGGCGACAGCCTCTGCCGTATGAGAAACTGCTGCGCCAGATGCGATCGGTGGAAAGCATAACTGGTGCTGCAGTGGCAAAGCAAGGTATCGAATACTAAAAAAAAGAAAAAAAACAACTGGTAACCGGATGCTCGTGCCTCTCTCAGATGACGGCATCCAGACGGCCTGAATTGGGCTTTTTGCCGCGCGTTCGATCTGCTCATCACACTTCATGAAGGCACGCTAGCCAGGACTGCATGGAAGAAACTGTACAGGAATGAAAATAATGTGCGCTGTCGAGTCATTCGAAAAAAAACGGATGCAGCCCAGAAACACTGTGTTTTACTGAGGCAGTTTTCCATGCCCTTCACAATTTTTCCATTCTACTAAAATGATTTGGAATACGTTGCTTGCTCATTGAACGTTATCGTCTCCTTCTGTAATTCGCGTTAAGGTGAAGGTGATTGCGGAAAACGTCTGTGTGGTGCCTGATGCCACAGCGCATCAGGAATTCGACGCGTACAAAACTGATACTGAATCATTCATTGCTGTGTCTGTCACCGTCAATTTGCGAAGTCGAGACAAACAATAACCGAAGAAATACTTTTATAGCTGGAGAATGATGAGGACGAAGTGGCGCGCTCGTTTGTGGAAGATTAAGAAAAAGAAGTGCGTCGAACTGGGGGCCCTCATTGCCTGGCTCCTTGGCTGTTTCTCAATGCATATATCTTTAATCCTCTTTTATAAATGTATTTCTTTCTGTTACAATAATATGCGAAAATTTAAAAACCTTGAACGATTCACAAATTCCGGAGAACTTAGGCCTTATCAAAGTGGCCATAATTACTAGCGCAACAAAATTATGCGCGGTGTTTTTAATGATTTTGAAAGCTGAGGTAGTGTAGAATAGGCGGAATAAGTTTAAAGAGTGTTAAAACATTTTTTTTTTATTTTTCTAAGAAATTTTCAGTGTTCGCTGTTTTCTGAACATTAGCGCGATCGTATCTGTAAATGTCACAAAAATATAAGCTTTACCTGTTTGCGGATAACTATGCTGAGAACATAGTGTGGAATTATTGCTGCTCTACCATGAACCTTTTCTGAAACAAAGGCCTGCAATTTAGGAAAATTTCGTTTCTTGGGCCGACCTTGAGAATTTTTATAAAAACATCTACTCTTACCCGAATAGCGAAAATTAACTGAATACAAATAAAAACATGTATATATTCAGTCAGATAATTTTCAGGTAGCTAACTTGAACATAGTTTGTGTAATCTAATTTGGCCAGAACAGCAGAGAAGCTCGGAACTCCGCCTCTTCGATATTATTAATCAGTCATCATGCAACAATATATAATATTTTGAAGTAAATATTAAAGGTCGAAGGACCGTCTTTTGTTCGATCATAGGTGGAAGCGGGAGGGGAAAGATGACGTGCGCATTTGTCGATGCACCAACTATATAGATTTACGCAACGTTGTGGATGGTAGATGGGGAGGCTTTCTATTTCTTTTTTTCAGAAAATGTTATGTCCGCGGTTGGCTTGAAGAAACAATGCTTTTGCGAACAGAAAAAAACTGTTTATTAGACCTCGACTCGAGCGGTGCGCGCTGGCAGCCGCTCATCGGCGCGGTCCAATCTCTGGGCACGGCTGGCCGATGCAGACAGGAGAGGCTGGGGTAAAGGAGGAATGGAATGTCGAGAGGGTCGTTGGTCCTTCGTTCCCACGCGCAGCCCTTGCGAACACAACACCGCGGCGGGAATCGACGCGCACTGTTTGAGCAGTTCATTGTTCCACCTCGTCTGCGAATCCCCCGCTGCGCGGCTGTGCGGCCTCCTCCCCTTCGGGAGGAGTGTTGCCAATTTAGCTACTTTGTAGCTAGATTTAGCTACTTTTGGACTCAACTAGCTACCAAGGAAGGTAGTTTAGCTACGAGTAGCTGTTTTAGCTCTTTTCTTCAAAATATAGCTACAAATCTAGCTGTTTTGGTGAAATCTAGCTTAAATTTGGCTACGTTTCGGAAAATTACTATTCTGGCTCGAAAAATCCTTCCACAGACGCTACACATGATGAAACTGACGTCAGGCACATATAGCGCTATGTTTTTAAACGAGACGCAAACCAGACAAACTTGCGAGTAGTTGCGAGAAAGAAGGAAACACTTGAAAAGAGAGAGGAGGATGCAATACAATGCGGCACCTTAAGGGTGTTGGTATGCCGTACGCCTCGCCTCTGCCTTCATGGAGCTGGAAAAAGAAAAAAATAGCTCACAAAGCAGAGAGGCGAAGCGATGCGGCCATGCGACTGATGCGGCGGCACAGCTTCTGACGGGTGTCGCCTATCGAGCAGCGCTGGGGCTCCGATGAGCATCGAAGTCGTGCTCGCGGTACACTATTGTGCATGTGTATACGCATTCCTATTACTTAAACTATTAAGGCTGGAATCAACTGTCAGATTTGACTCTCTTTCCGGATCATGCGTGGTCATCGCCGAGGAGATGAAAAGGCCAAGAGGCCCACCGGTCCGAGTTACGCCGAGTAGTGGACTGAAGATATCATCTGGACAGTCATTAAACCTTTCATAACTCTCCGCACTATACTCTCCGTTCATAGGCCTCTGTGTACGCGCAAAAAGTAGATAACAGTTAATTTTTTACATGTTTACAGGGCAGTCATGGATTCGCAGCTCGTCTTTTCTTAGCGCGCAAGTCTTAACGCTTTGCGAAAACTACATCTGTCTAAATTATCGGAATCGAAACCTGAGCACATTTATCATTCGTTATTCGTTATTTAGAGCCTGTCACAAGCTTGTCATGCGTAGTCGCGTGCAGGAAACCATGTCTTGATAGCTGCGTTTAATTTTTACAGTAATACTGCTGCCAATAAATGCGTTGTATATCCAAAATATAAAGTAAAAATTCTTGGGAAAAAAATTTAGCTACTTTTAGCTCCTTGCTAGATTTTTTAGCTACTTTTAGCTACTTTCACGCTGCCATTTAGCTACTTTTGCTCACCGACATTTGGCAACACTGTCACTGAAGCGTTCATTTCAGAGCTTGATGAAGACGCTACAAGACTTGTGACTGCTTCTTATACCTTTCTTTAATTGCTTCCCTCGTTAATTTTCTTATTCATTGTGCTGTGTATATTTTTTTTTTCTTGCGCCTATATACGTTACATGTGCTCCGGTTTGTGCTTGCTACATATCTGTGAATAGTAGAGCTGTGAAATGTCGCCGGAGTACGGATTACAGCAACGGCGGGAAACCATCGGCATTCTCGGACTCAGCGAAAGCCGTCATCTTAGACCGTGAGTATATATCTTTTCAGCATGCCATTGCTTCATAATTGGTTCTATATAACCTCCTACCAGTCCCAAATATTCTCTTTCCGTATTCTCCTCGAAACAACTGCGCGAAGCATGACTTCAAGAACTAAGCGAATTTTCGTCCGGGTTACATGCAAGCAAGTGCGTGGACTTATTTACATGGCTGCGATATGAACAACATTTGCGCCGAAAATAGAGAAGCCGTGCATAACAGGTGTGTGTGCCACCAACGCGCGACAGAACACTACCGGCAGCCATTTGTGCAGTTTTTTGACTGCGCAGCGCGCCGCAATCAATTAGTAACCGAATACTACGCGCTCAGCTTTGTACATATATTTTGGACAGCGTCTTTTCTGCGCGCAGGAAGCCATGTTCGCTCAGTTCTTGGATTTTGTTAAGAGTTAGGGCAGTTTTTTGTTTTCAAATGTACAGACGATGCTTTGAAAACTGTCCGTGCGGTCTGTGCAAGCGAATTTTACAGTGGGGCAGACGTTATGTGCGTGATGCCGCTTGATGATTAGGCTATACTTTAGTAATAATGAACCCCCACTTTTATAATGGTGAATATCATATTGAGGATTTGAAAGCCGTGAACAGCGCAAGTGAGCCCCTTTTCAAAATTTTCTTAATCGACGCCCCCCTTCTGAGCCCGCGCCTTCAGGTGAGGGCGTTATCAGAAAGCGGCGACAATAGGAGAGCGATTTCGCAGACGCGCTTCGAAGGCGGGGAAAATAACAATACAAGCAAAAAGGCACATCAGCCGTGTGTGCACTGCGTCCCTGTCACTGCAAAGTAAACAACGTGCACGCGGGACACATTGTACAAAAAACTGACGGCCGGTATGAGGCGACCATATCGTCCGAGATATATAGCTTGCGAAGCGCTCGATCACGGCGCGCACTTTAAATGGGACAGGACGTCAGGTCCGCCTGTTCGGCAATTATAGCTCTTTGTGCCTCACGTATTGTATGCATGAAGTGCACGTCATAGCCATCGTACAAAAATTTTAAACCGAAGAAGCGACCCACGTATTCTAATTGTATAGGAAATCATTTGGGAGCAGAAAAGAGCAACTTAATAAGAGGTGCATGGTTCTTTAATGAACAATATGTATAAATGGACGGCTGAATAGTTACAGTAATGGAGTATTGTGCTAATTCTTTACGGCCATGACCGCTATAAATATTACTCATATTGCTCTTAGCTTTAAGCTCTGGCATTGACAACCCTATCCAAAGAACCGACTAGTAGTGACAGGTTGTTTACAGCTGTTGATGAAAAGGTAGGTCATCATGCTATTATTGCAAGCATATTTGCTCCTTTTTGTACCTTTGTTTATTACAAGCAAAACTTAATTTTGTTTCCTATTCCTAGGGACGCTGCACCTCTTACAACACCCACTGTTCAGTCGCTTTCATTCAAGGTACAAAGAGGAGGAAATGAACATGCACTCATAGGATAGCCTGTCTTACCGTTAACAGCTGCAAATAACACGCCGCAGCAACCTTGGATGAGGTTTTCAATGGGGTTACCTGAGATGCCTAGCAATTTCTGCAATATTTATACCAACCGCTGCAGTGAAACAAAAAAGGTAACACTGCATCACTGTAACTGCTGCATGCACCTTTAAATGTGCCAAAATTTTATTGCCTATTCTTATAGACGCAGGACCTCTTGCTATTGACTTTGTTCAGTAAGCAACCGTCTTTCATTGCTTCAATTTCTATCTCTCCATCACTTTATTGTTGCTCCGGGTGTGATCATTTGATTTTATTGTTCAAATAATATTGTTTTATCATGTGTGAATGATTTAGCCTACACATACATGCTTTCATTTTTTTAGATGCGCATTGGAATGTTTTCTACGTAGAAATGGATCGATTGAGTTGTATCACTGGTGCGAAAACCAACAGTTTGGCACCCCCAGAAGATCTGTGTCCTGTGGTTGGAAGGGGAATAAAGAAGAGGATAATCAGCGGAAAAGCCTGCCTAACAAAAGGTAGCACTGCATCACTGTAACTGCTGCATGCACCTTTAAATGTGCCTTTTTTTTATTGCCTATTCTTATAGACGGTGGACCTCTTGCTATTGGCTTTTTGCAGTAAGCAACCGCCTTTCATTGCTTCAATATATCTATTTATTTATTTATTTATTTCAAAATACTGCAGGCCAATATTTTGGCCCAGGCAGGAGTGGATATACAAGGCATTAAAACAACAAATAAAAATAAAAATCAAAACACGGGATTAGAGTAAATGAACAAGTCAACAAAATACAACACTGTATTATTCAAAAAAATGTAACTCTAGAGCTTTAATGAAATTGGAAGACTGGAGAATGGCCCCAGGAAGACAGTTCCAGTCGGAAATGGTCCGTGGAAAATAACTGTGCTTGAAAGAGTTAGTCCTTGCAAAAATGGGTTCGAGCAGGTTACTTCTTGAATGATGTGTCCTGCGCGACAATTGTTTAAGAATTTCAGGGCGAGGTATGTTTAATTTGTGTGTTAAGAGGTTGTGCATAAACAATAAACGGGACATTTTTCTGCGTAGTTCGAGTAGTGGAATATGGTTAGCTTTCATTAGTGTAGTAGGTGAGTCTGACCTCTTGTATTTACTGTAAATGAACCTAACCGCTTTCCTTTGCACCATCTCTATTTTACGTATGTCTTTTTTTAAATAAGGATCCCATAAAACTGAAGCATACTCTAATTTAGACCTAATAAATGATGTGTATGCAAGAAGTTTGAGTTTACTTGGAGCATCATTAAGTTTCCGCCTCAAGTAGCACAGCTTGGAAAATGCGGAGGAACAAATGTCGGAAATATGAGAAGACGAAGTTAAATCATGAGTTAAGGTTACCCCTAAATATTTATAATGTGTAGTCTCTTCAATTAAATGATTAAGCAGGCTGTAAGAGAAATGACTGATATGTTTTTTACGTGAAATTCGCAATAGGACTGTTTTGTCGAGGTTTAATTTCATGTCACATTTAAGACACCATTGGTGAACAGCTAATAGCGAATTTTGCAAGGTGTAGTGATCGTTGGGCTCATTTATGGTCTTAAAAAGTATGCAGTCATCTGCAAAAAGCCTTACAGAGGCATTATCAGGAAGAGAAACAGACAGATCATTAATATAAATTATGAAAAGCAGCGGTCCTAACACGCTCCCTTGGGGTACACCTGATGTGACTGGAAGCTCGTTTGATTTGAAACCATTAACCTCTACGTATTGTTTCCTGTATGTAAGATAAGCATTAATCCAATTAACAAGATAGTTAGGGACGCCGATACTTACTAATTTATAAATGAGTTTACTATGGGAAACTGTGTCAAAGGCCTTGCAGAAGTCTAAAATGAGGACATCAATCTGCCCAGATTTATCGAGGACTACTTGAAATTCATTAACTGTGGTTACCAACTGCGTGACAGTGGACATACCCTTTCTGAAGCCGTGTTGCAAGGAGGATAAAATGTTATTTTCAGCTAGAAAGGAGTTAAGATAACCAGAGACTAAGTGTTCTAATAACTTGCAAAATTAGAAATGGTTAGCTTATCGCCTTTGTTATGAATTGGAACAACACGGGCCATTCTCTAGTCTTCCGGCACTTCACCAGAAAGTAAAGAAACTTGAAAGATTTTTGCTAAAAACTCGGATAACTGCGCCGCAAAACGTTTAAGAAACACATTTGAGAGCCCATCAGGGCCCGCAGATTTTTTATCGCCGAATTTACGCAGCATAGACAGAACACCATTTACAGAAATATTTGGTATGTTACCTTGGTCTTCAATTCGAACTCTAGCTGTGGTTGCCGTCACCGTCAGAAACACGCTTTGAAAGTACTGGTTAAAACCTTGTGCTATTTTCGTGCAGTCGGTGACAATGTCATTATCAGTGCGAACCTTACTCAACTGCTCAACCTTTCGATCTAGAAAATTCCAAAATTTCTGGGGGTCACTTCTGATGAATTCTGGGAGCGTCGTATTGAAATAATGAGACCTCGCTAGTTTTAATTTTGAGGCAAGTTTTCTGTTTCAAAACTTGGGAGTGCTGTAAGGAAGCTGTTTTTTTTTCTTCCTACATCGCTTCACTTTGCGCTTGATTTGAACAATTTCACGAGTTACCCAAGGATTGTGACGGTGGGTGGGATCCTTTCTAAGCGGAACGAAATGTTCAGTACAGTACTGCACTGCATTCTTGAAATGCAGCCATAAGCTATGAACGTCATTCCCGCCACAGCTGTTCAACAGTGATTGTAAGGCGTCGATAACTGCATTATCATCAGCACGAGCGTAGTCCTTTATCAATTTAACTGGACGCATTCCGGAAGCAGTAGGCGAAGTACAAGAAAACTGTAATAGACGATTATCAGAGATTCCCGGTTCAACGTCAAGCACTCCATCAAAAAAGGTTTCGCTAACAAAGAATAGGTCAAGAACAGATGACTCTCTGGTGTATTCACGAACAGCTTGCTTAAGGTTTAATGAGAACATAATATGTAAAATAACATCACATGAGGCACATATGCCATACGACAGTTTGTCCCAGTCGATGGCAGGGAGGTTGAAATCACCGGTAAGCATTACATTCCGACTCTGGTAATGCATTAAACGATCGAAAAGACGACATAAAATCATCCGTAGCTTCAGGTGGGCGATACACAGCACAAAGGTAAAAGGTGAAGCCATGCGTTATCAGGCGCAAAAACAAGCATTCATGCTGATCAATTTGATCAAGGAGCATTACGTTCACTTCACGCTTGGCAATCACAGCAACCCCTCCACCATGTGAACCGCGATCTCGTCTGTATATGACGTAGCCCGGAGGCACAATTTCTTCGTCAAAAATACCACTGTGCAACCACGTCTCGGTTATAACCAGTAGATGGGGATCATATGAAAAGAGCAGTACCTCAAGCCTATCTATTTTATTCACAATGCTCCTGGCGTTCAAAGATATGACACGTAATTGGCTATGTTCAGGTGGACGTTTCGCCTGACTACCAAGGGAATTTCTAACGGTATTCTCTATACATGACGGTATCTTTTTAGTTTGATGATCAGTACTAAGGGCGTTGAAAGACGACCGAGCTGAACTGGCAGCTTGTCAAGTAGAAGCATGAGCACATTTCCTTCGCGGACGCCCGGCACTTTTCATCAATTCAGAGGTTGCTGCTGCATCACTCTGAGAGCTATGACCAATATCATGTGAACCGGCACGACTTACTTTATACCTTCGGTTTTTCTTTTCATCCCAAGCATACACTACTTGATTGACAACTAATTTGTCATACTTGAGGTACACTTTATCTTCAGGCTTCTTAACATCCTTAACAGTAGCCCATAGTAGCTTTCTCGTTTTCCGTAGCCTAGGTGAGAAGTCCTCTGAAATGGACGTTTGGGATCCCTTCAATTTTGAAGCATTCCGGAGAACCTCTTCTTTTTCACCGAAATCAAAGAACCTCATAATCACGGGACGTTTTTTATCTTCAGCTTTCTTTCCCAAGCGGTGTATCCTCTCCAAACTGCTTACTTTGATTTCAAGTTTACCTTCAAAGATTTCGGTTAGAACATGCTTCCTAAGGTCATCTACTGTTTCTGTTTCTGACTCTTCAATGTCATAAATGAGTAGGTTGTTTCGACGAGAGTAGTTCTCAAGATAGTTCACCTTTGTTCTTAGCGAAACTCTGTCCCTGTTCAATTCTGCCAACGAGTGCTCACAGGCTTCAACCCTTTGAGCTGTTTGTGATAGTACTTCCAGTTTGCTTTCAATTGAAGCAAGTCTCTGATTTGTCTCTGATATATGTAGGTCAAGTTTTGCTCCTAGAGATTGTAGTTCGCATGAAGAAACCTTTTGATTCTCGATAATTTCATCGAGCTTTTTTGCTACCTCTGGGCCTGGATTGAGCTCAACGTCACCGCTAAGCAAAAGTGCAAGCAAACAAAATGAGTCAAAACACTCTGCAACTGTTTTAAGCAAAACGCCTGGGCAAGGCAGCACGACCAAACAAAGAGAATCACTTTTAAATTCATAGGAGTAGCGATATCTACTGACCTGCATAAAAAAGACGAAAGGGTTTAGCTGCGACTGCATCCCACGGGTGCTGCTTTGCCCACTGGCAAAGAAAACCTCAGGGGCGGTTCCCAAAGGATCTGATGATGTCGATGTTCCTTGGGATAGCCAGTGCGGACGTCGAAAAAGTTCCGGACAACGGCCGTCACTGTCGTTGAAAAAGACGGCGTTGGCGGGGAAAAGCACTGTCACTGGCACATACCGATATCGTTCACTCCAAGAAGCAGCACATTCGCCGCGGACGAGCTGGAGAGAAACAGGGTCTATGCACGAGGCAAAGACCTGCATAAAAAAGACGAAAGGGTTTAGCTGCGACTGCATCCCACGGGTGCTGCCTTGCCCACTGGCAAAGAAAACCCCAGGGGCGGTTCCCAAAGGATCTGATGATGTCGATGTTCCTTGGGATAGCCAGTGCGGACGTCGAAAAAGTTCCGGACAACGGCCGTCGCTGTCGTTGAAAAAGTCGGCGTTGGCGGGGAAAAGCACTGTCACTGGCACATGCCGATATCGTTCACTCCAAGAAGCAGCAAATTCGCCGCCGACGAGCTGAACAGAAACAGGGTCAATGCACGAGGCAAAGACCTGCATAGAAAAGACGAAAGGGTTTAGCTGCGACTGCATCCCACGGGTGCTGCCTTGCCCACTGGCAAAGAAAACCCCAGGGGCGGTTCCCGAAGGATCTGATGATGTCGATGTTCCTTGGGATAGCCAGTGCGGACGTCGAAAAAGTTCCGGAAAACGGCCGTCGCTGTCGTTGAAAAAGACGGCGTTGGCGGGAAAAGCACTGTCACTGGCACATGCCGATATCGTTCACTCCAAGAAGCAGCAAATTCGCCGCCGACGAGCTGAACAGAAACAGGGTCTATGCACGAGGCAAAGACCTGCATAGAAAAGACGAAAGGGTTTAGCTGCGACTGCATCCCACGGGTGCTGCCTTGCCCACTGGCAAAGAAAACCTCAGGGGCGTTTCCCGAAGGATCTGATGATGTCGATGTTCCTTGGGATAGCCAGTGCGGACGTCGAAAAAGTTCCGGACAACGGCCGTCACTGTCGTTGAAAAAGACGGCGTTGGCGGGGAAAAGCACTGTCACTGGCACATGCCGATATCGTTCACTCCAAGAAGCAGCAAATTCGCCGCCGACGAGCTGAACAGAAACAGGGTCTATGCACGAGGCAAAGACCTGCATAGAAAAGACGAAAGGGTTTAGCTGCGACTGCATCCCACGGGTGCTGCCTTGCCCACTGGCAAAGAAAACCTCAGGGGCGGTTCCCAAAGGATCTGATGATGTCGATGTTCCTTGGGATAGCCAGTGCGGACGTCGAAAAAGTTCCGGACAACGGCCGTCACTGTCGTTGAAAAAGACGGCGTTGGCGGGGAAAAGCACTGTCACTGGCACATGCCGATATCGTTCACTCCAAGAAGCAGCACATTCGCCGCCGACGAGCTGAACAGAAACAGGGTCAATGCACGAGGCAAAGACCTGCATAGAAAAGACGAAAGGGTTTAGCTGCGACTGCATCCCACGGGTGCTGCCTTGCCCACTGGCAAAGAAAACCTCAGGGGCGTTTCCCGAAGGATCTGATGATGTCGATGTTCCTTGGGATAGCCAGTGCGGACGTCGAAAAAGTTCCGGACAACGGCCGTCACTGTCGTTGAAAAAGACGGCGTTGGCGGGGAAAAGCACTGTCACTGGCACATGCCGATATCGTTCACTCCAAGAAGCAGCAAATTCGCCGCCGACGAGCTGAACAGAAACAGGGTCTATGCACGAGGCAAAGACCTGCATAGAAAAGACGAAAGGGTTTAGCTGCGACTGCATCCCACGGGTGCTGCCTTGCCCACTGGCAAAGAAAACCTCAGGGGCGGTTCCCAAAGGATCTGATGATGTCGATGTTCCTTGGGATAGCCAGTGCGGACGTCGAAAAAGTTCCGGACAACGGCCGTCACTGTCGTTGAAAAAGACGGCGTTGGCGGGGAAAAGCACTGTCACTGGCACATGCCGATATCGTTCACTCCAAGAAGCAGCAAATTCGCCGCCGACGAGCTGAACAGAAACAGGGTCTATGCACGAGGCAAAGACCTGCATAGAAAAGACGAAAGGGTTTAGCTGCGACTGCATCCCACGGGTGCTGCCTTGCCCACTGGCAAAGAAAACCTCAGGGGCGGTTCCCAAAGGATCTGATGATGTCGATGTTCCTTGGGATAGCCAGTGCGGACGTCGAAAAAGTTCCGGACAACGGCCGTCACTGTCGTTGAAAAAGACGGCGTTGGCGGGGAAAAGCACTGTCACTGGCACATGCCGATATCGTTCACTCCAAGAAGCAGCACATTCGCCGCCGACGAGCTGAACAGAAACAGGGTCTATGCACGAGGCAAAGACCTGCATAGAAAAGACGAAAGGGTTTAGCTGCGACTGCATCCCACGGGTGCTGCCTTGCCCACTGGCAAAGAAAACCTCAGGGGCGTTTCCCGAAGGATCTGATGATGTCGATGTTCCTTGGGATAGCCAGTGCGGACGTCGAAAAAGTTCCGGACAACGGCCGTCGCTGTCGTCGAAAAAGACGGCGTTGGCGGGGAAAAGCACTGTCACTGGCACATGCCGATATCGTTCACTCCAAGAAGCAGCACATTCGCCGCCGACGAGCTGAACAGAAACAGGGTCAATGCACGAGGCAAAGACCTGCATAAAAAAGACGAAAGGGTTTAGCTTCTATCTCTCCACCACTTTCTTGTTGCTTCGAGTGTGATCGTTTGATTTTATTGTTCAATCATATTATTTTATCACGGGTGAATGATTTCGCCTAAACATACATGCTTTCATTTTTTTAGGTGCGCATCGAGAGTGTTTTCTACGTAGAAATGGTTCGATTAAGTTGTATCACTGGTGCGAAAACCAACAGTTCGGTACCCCCAGAAGATCTGTCTCCTGTGGGTGGCAAGGGTATATAGAAGAGGATAATCAGTGGAAAAGCCTGCCTAAAAACTTACAAAGATGACGCAAAAGCGAAATGCTGATCAGGGTGAGTGTCTGATTAGTTCTGTTATCCCACTTCACTTGCTAGGTGATGTGAGTATATATGAAGCACCTTAGTATATTTTGTGGTATACTCGCTGAAAATTGTGTAGACATTAAATTTTTCCTTGTTCAATTATTTTCAGTAACGCACGAATTGGAATAAAGCGAAGTCATCCACGCATCTAATGCCCATAGACATCATATTATTTTATCACGGGTGAATGATTTCGCCTAAACATACATGCTTTCATTTTTTTGAGGTGCGCATCGAGAGTGTTTTCTTCGTAGAATGAGTGAATGAATGCGTGAATGAGTTCATTAATTGTGTTCCTATGTGAACATGCAATAGTTTGTCGAATATATTAATATGGTAAAGTCGACTTTTTTTACTGTTAACTGGTGTAATACATATGCTTCGTATCATAGCCTTATTTGCCTATAGTTTGTGACTGCTCTTTCTTAAATTGTATTCTGCAGAGTACACGTGTGTCATCCCGTACGCCTATTTAACTCGCGAACAATTTGCAATCGAATTCCTTTTGTGATGTTGTTTCAGCTGCAAATAACGAATGACAGTTGTGACAATATAGGTAGCTTTAGGTACAACGTGTAGCGCGGAAATCTTTAATATATATGATGATATTTTTATTCACCGCATTGCCTAAACCAGCCTGTTTGAAGAGACGAAATGAAAACAAATATGGATTTGTTTGGACAGGAACAGTAATCGTGGAGTCATGACCATTTTGTTTTAATTAAATTTCCCTATGTCGTGGGCTAATCTCTCGACACAAAGGAAAGACCCTTAGGTTTGCAAGATGCGGCGTAGTTCTCTCAGAAAAAAAAAAAAAACGCCTATCATTTAAGTTGGAAAACCCCGTTTTTGTCATTTCAAAATGTTGCACGTTTGGAGGCCTGCTGCTTGCGCACTAAAGTTTTGTCATCCATTGTTTTTTACTCACCACATCAACATAACTTTTATTTGTATAAGAAGTATTGAAAGCTTGTTTCATTGATGCAGTTGATTGAGTAAAATATTGCAAACTTTGCTTCAAGCGCAACGCGCGACAAAAATGTTTATTTTCAACCTTACATACTGGCGTGATGCGTTACGTTGTTTGAACTAAAATATTCTGTCTTTATTACGCAGGTTATATTGTTAATTTAAGGCAGAATCTGGAGATCTAAGCTGCTATGTGTGTTCTCTGTAACGCTGGAAAGCAATTTGCTTATGATTGCATTATAAAAAATTACACATTTAAAAACCATCTTCAAAAACATAGTATTGTTAGTTATGGTCAAAGCTGAGAAATGGAATAATATATTAATAGACTAGATTGAATACTACTGCACCTAGAAATAAAAAAGAATGCAAAACAGAAAAAAAGTGCAGCCTTCACTTGCGTTCTGCCATGAAATTGACAGAAATAGCGAATTAATACCATTTTAAGCAAGATTATATCCTTGCTGACAAGCAGAAAAAGGCTTTATTAGCGCTGACAAGGCTTTACATTTTACTTACAATAAAATGTAACTAAACTCATCAAATACTAAATTGAAGTTTTGATGCCTACTCTATAAGGGGGAGTCATATAAGCAAATGTATAGACTAAAAACAGGCATTTTTATATTTCTAATTTTACATTTTGCAGAATTCAAAATATATACTGACTCATATTAACAAAGTACTTTGCATTGTTTCCAGAGATTTCGATAAAAATCGACGTTTCGGCATTTTATTCAGTCCTAATCAGTTTTCCTTATTTTACCATTTTTTTTTTAATTTTGGCCAATTTAAATATTATATGTAGAAAAAAACAAACCTAGAGCTTCAAGTTTTTCCAGAAATAAAGAATGGAACCTAGATAATGCAGAGAAATAGTTTCAGTTGCCAGGATAATGTTGGATCTTGCAAGAATGCAGGCTGAATTTGGCCATTATCAGGACAAGCACTTGGTTTAATATTTAATGTTATATTTTTAAACAATATAACGCAACACTTTTTAGTCCGCGATATTGTTGAGGTACTGAAGATTCTTGAGAGGTATTTGAAGATCAAAGATCTTTTTTTTTAATCGCAGCAAATTTACCCTTTACTGCTGTTTTCGAATTGTGGTCAATTTTGATGCGTTGTGTAGAACACACCTAGCGGTCTGGAGCTCCAGATATTGCCTGGAATTAAGAACATGCGTTAGGAAGTGGAAACATATTTAGTGCAACAGACCTAATGCATCACATTCCAGTATACAAGGTTGAAAATGCATATTTTTACAGCGCATCGCTCCTGAACCAAAGTTTGCGATTTTTTAATAACTCAACTGCAAAAACAAAACGGGTTCCTAATACTGTTTGTAAATGTAAAACCTGCATATATTTAGTGAGTAAAAAATAGTAGATGACAAAATCATGGTATCCAAATTTGCAAAATTTTGAAATGGCAAAAGCAGCGTTTTCTACCTCTAAAGATATACCGTAATATTTTTTTTTGTTTTCGAAGAAACTACGCCGTATCTTGCAAAACTAAGTTTAATTCCTTTGTGTCTAGATATTTGCCCACCACATATAAAAAATTCATTTGAAACGAAAGATGGTCATGGGACCTCTATTATGTTTCTTATTAAGGCACCCATATACGCTGTGAGAAAGCCACTATCAAGGGCTTATTTTTAAAATTACATATTTCGAACGGTTGGGCCATCTAAGAAAATTTGAAAGCTAGGCACACCTTCGGTGCCGCCAGCCCTCACTTTCTGTTACAGCTGCACTTGCGAAGCTTAATTAATACGTTGAGTACTTTATTTTAGCCACGAATATTGGTGTCAATTTTAAAGAAAGACCGCAGTGACGCGATTCACGTAATATTTGTAAGTGAAATCTGTAAAGCTTGCAAATATACCTATATATATGATCTCATGCAGGTTTTATTCAAGTTACATTACACCTGCTGTGCTTGATAGCTTGAGCCAAGGGTTAGAAATAAACCATTAGAAACAGGCGATGGAAACCGATGACGCATTGCCGGCAGCCTCTTAGGACAGCACAGTAAAGTTTTATTTTGTACGTAGGGAAGTGAGGCTATTCGCTCCAAGTACTAAATATTCACTTTAGACAATAAATACGACTTACAGAGTCGGTGACCACGTTCGGAAACCTCTGTTTCGACATTTGCGGTTAGAAACCTCATATGTACCTTTTTTTCTATCTGCAGTGTTATGCAGATACCGGTTATGTAGATACCGAAACCGTTACCAGCCCATTCGCACACCTCAATTGTACTGCTCTCAACATGATTTTGAGCGGACGAAACAACCTGCCGCTATGATGGCTGGTCCCATGCATGAGTAAGGGTGATATGCTCGCGATGGTTGCCTCGCGTCAGCCCTTTGGCGCACATGAAGGCGCGAGTTACACTGAGCGCGCTGAACTTTGCAGTGCGGATAATGACTACAAAGCGGTAAGGATACAAATGAGTGGAACATTATTTTTCAGCTGTAATGTACAAATACGGTCTTGTTGAACGGTTGGGCTGGCGCTGACAAAGAAACCATAGGCAACTTATAGGTCTAACGCTACACAGGGATGTCGAGCCAAGCCAAGGCCTCAATTGTATTGTCCGGCAATCTGATTTTTGTATTTTCGGGGTTTCCTATTGTATCTGGGGAACGAAATGCAGACGTGATGGTTCTTTATCGCTAATAATGAAACGTGGTTTGTGCCGGTACTCTTCAAAGTAGCAACACCCTTTATTGTGTAAGTCATTAATCAGTAATTTATCCTCGCCGGAGTGGCGCAGTGGTTACAGCGCTCGACTACTGTTCCCAAGGACGCGGGATCGAATCCCGGCCTCGGCGGCAGCTTTTCGATGGAGGCGAAAAGCAAGGCGCCCGTGTGCTGTGCGATGTCAGTGCACGTTAAAGAACCCCAGGTGGTCGACATTTCCGGAGTCCTCCACTACGGCGTCTCTCATAGCCTGAGTCGCTTTGGGACGTTAAACCCCACAAACCAACCAATCAGTAATTTAGGTAAATAATGTCAATTAAGGATTCCAAACAAAACCTTTTCTGTGGCGCTGAAGGTAGCTTCCAGCAATATGTATCTGGTTTCCTTCCCCTGCCTCGGAAATGTCTTTTTTATCCCTTGGATCAAATTTGCTTGGACAAGCAGTATATGTGTAAAAATGGTGCACCTCATATTTCAAATGACTTCAGATAACATCGGATGACTACATCACTACTGATACCACTGAAGGTCCTTATAATTGCTTGAGTGACAGCCTTTTATCATTTTAACAGGCTAGGAAACTCATATGAATACGGAATGAAGGCTGATATTTTCTTTCGTATATTTTCTAGGATGCCTGAGGAGAGGCAGCGTGTACCTGAGTGACGTCCTCTCCAGGAAGACCGCGGCAGTAATCAAGCGATGGCTCGTGACAGTGAAGTAATAGGACGGCGGGTACAACGAGCAGGGAAACGTGACATCTTCAACTCAGTCTAGAAGCTGAAAGCCTGAATAAATTGATGTGAAGCCTCACAAACTTAGCTGTAAGTGCCAATTTTTTATTAGCAGGGCTTTGAGCATGTTTCGAATATTTAAGAAAAACCAATAAAAAGTGCTGTTTAAACCTACATTTGCCGATGCTCAGGCTTTTTTGAGCTACATACGTATGGGTTGCTTTTCACCTGCCCGGAGAACACCATTACTGATGCCACAAAGTTAGAGCCCGCTTGGAGGAGAAGATGCGCATCTCAAAATACTGCTGCAGCGCTAATTTCCCATGCACAATTGAACTGCAGACGTTTTAATGGGTACACCATAGGCCATGGATGAGTAGACCACTAATTATACATGGATAAACCACCGGGCAGCGTGTACCACCGAAGTGGTTGGGCCATGTGTGGGTAAGCCATGGCCCATATGCTTGACCCTAGCGTGGCAGTAGGCTGCCCAAGTCGGCCATACTCGTTGGCCCGAGGTCCACTGCCGACGGTGGATAAACCACCAGCCAGCGAGTACCGCCGAAGTGGTTGGGCCATGTGTGGGTAAGCCATGGCCCATTCATGACCCTAGCGCGGCAGTAGGCTGGTCAAGTCGGCAAGCCATGCCCCATGCATGACCCTAGCGCGGCAATAGGCAGGCCAAGTCGGCCGTACTCGTCGGCCCGAGGTCGATTGCCGATGATCGGCCGTTCTTAGGCCATTGTCAATCCCCGACCTCGGGCTGAGGTAGGTGGCCTAGGTCGGCCCGGTGAGTTTCAGTCGGCCATATTGGCAAGGACCGAGTGCGGGCCGACCATAGGCTTGCCTCTTGGGAAGCAGCGTAAGTACGTGCGCGCGTACTGGTGCTGGTGTATGAGGTGAGGGGGAGGGAGGTGGGGGGGCAGATGGTCCGCGGATATCAGACCTGTACGTAGCAGCGCTGTTAGGGAGCTTTAATTAACCGCAGTCCTCAAAGGCAAGTATTGTGCTGTCGTCAGTGCCGGTTGAATCGCTACTGAGGAATCGATCAGTTACATTTAGACGCTGTCCTATTAAAGTGTAATACCTATCAAAAGCTGAGAATTGTCCCCCACAATTTGAGCACTCTTCGCACTGCAACTACCATTAGGGTTTTGTGCGCCACAAATGTGACCTAAAATCACCTTGAGACAAAGGATACCATATTGGAAGGCTCACGAAATTTCAACCTCTTTCGGTTACCTTTAGGGTCGCTCATTCACGGATCGTGCGTTTTATCTTGACGAAAGATCCACCAACAATGCTTTTTATCTGACGCGAGACTCTCGGGTCGCACATTCACCAATATCATTCCAATATTCAATATCATTTTGTTTTTAGAAAACGCCTCACTAGCTGCCACGCTCTCACTATCCCATTTTTGGAGCCGTCACCACATCCTTTCTTTGACACGGTTTCCTTATCCACTGCTGGCACAGGCCCGTCACTCGGAATGTTGCCTGTAAACCTATTTACCAGCGGTATACAAAACGGACAGCAATAGCACTAAAAGAAAAACTTGCGCTTAGCAGCGGTACAAGTTATAACACCTGCCTGCAACACCCCTGAATTGAAAACGGGGACGTTTTGACGTACTGCAATATATGCGGTTTTCGTTTTAAAGGGGCTTTGCAAAAATCTAACATAGAAATATGCTTGTTAATCGATCCGTCTTCCCAAAAGTTGATTTGAGTCTATGACTAGTGTAAAAATACCAAATATACCGTTAATTTCTTAATCACCTTACTTTTAGTGCTTGCACGCTTCACCGTGATCGCGTTGACCATGCAGTGAAGTATTCTCAAAACGCGACAGGGCCGTTTTGTAAAGAGGGCCTTTGGGCCTTTGTGGCGGTGTGCCCAGTAAAGCGCTTTACGAAACCCCATAATAACGTCGTTCTCACTACGCTTTCATTTAAAAACCAGACAAAATCACGCAAGTGCACATCAGGTACAAATAGTGTGATACAAACGGTTTCTGTCAATTTATTCAGGCCCCGTAAATAAACAATGCTTTCTATACGCCACAGATTTTTTCTGAATCCTTAAAGGCTGATATATATGGAAGCTTACTATGGTCTGCCACGATATGACAGCTCCCACTAGTTTCATGCAGGGTCTTATTGAAAAAAAAATGTCCAAAGCTGTGTAATGTATTTGTAATGTACTTTTTAGTTCTGGTGTATGCCTATGCACAATATCAGTCATGTGCAAATGTTGGACAGACATGACGCACGAAATTTTATTTTTATCTATTTTTATTATTTTTTGCATCAGTTTGTAAAATAGATATTCGAATGCATTCTTCCCCACAAATGTACTGGATTTGTATATCAAAATGTCAGTACTCAACACCCAAATTTCTGAAACAGAAACGTGTTACAGTATTGTTGACAAATACAGCTGTTAATATGACTACAGCAGTTGTCACTATGACAGTAATGTGGTATACTTGTGCAACCACAGCCTTTGCTCTCACCGTTTTTTCCTGCAGATAAAAAAAAACGACCAGGTACATTTCTCCCAGTCATATAATTCTGGCCTGTTCTGGGTGTTGGATGTGCACAGGTTTTGAGTGGTATTTCAGCCACATGAAGATATGCAAGATCAGCAGGCCTTGAGGTGACTTAATGCAAGCATGTGACCAGCACCAGCACAACATTGAGCGAAATCATTTGCACATACTGTTCTCGCAGCATACAATTGAGGAAGTTGCGGCCCACATTGGCAATAAATATGATCATTCAAGCAACACAACATATACTTGAGAAAAGTACAAAATGACAGTTTCAGATGCCTTACACACACACCAGACATGCTGATATTTGTTGTGCAGGTCACACTCCATTAATTAGCAAACAGTTAAGGGTTACCGGTTTTGGTCTCAAAGGGTGAAATTGATACTTTAGAAGCACTTGCAAGAGTATAATGCAGAAAAGCTTAGTTGACATAAACCTGGACACAACAAAACATGCACATGATTTGAATCAAGGTGGGTGAGGAGTGCTGCAAAAAGCTATAAATATTCTAATACAAGGTTAACCAAAATGCTGTTGAATATTGCACCTGCAAATATAAGACAGTTTTCTGTGGCCCTATATATATTCTTCAGTTGTAAATATAATTGCAATAATACAGGTGTGATCATTGAAAGTTGATGGGAATATTACCCGTTACACTTTGAGCAGGTAGCTCGCATTTTATTTTCATGTCACATGGCTCGTCCGAGCATTGCTGCCATGTATGCCATACAACGACAAATTTTGTACAAAACCTGGGGCTGTGAACACCTACCACAGTATGGTAGCCCGGGCTTCGGCTTTTGCATACATTCATCAAGTCTCCCAGAGTTTACCATTGCACTCTGATACCGTGCAAGTATTTGACAAAATGGCAATCATCGAGTGATGGAAACAAATATTGCATGGTTAACAATTTACTGCACAGACTGTAACAAAATATGTCTTGCAAGTATTAAAATAACAAATTCATAGCTTAAAAACATATCTCTAATCTGTGAAGTACCATACTTCACCACATTGAACAAATCCTTGGTGTAACCGATGTTAAGGTTACGCTTGGTTTCATTTATTGGACTTTATCCCACAGTGACTTAAGCTACGAGAGATGCAGTAGTGTAGAGGTAAGGAAATTTCGACCACCTCGGATTTCTTAACTTTCAGACGTTACACAGCAGACGGGCGGCGATGTTTTGACCTGCAATCAAATGTGGCCACCGTGGCCAGGACTCAATCCTGCACCTTCGGGTGCAGTAGTCGAGCACCCTAACCACTGTAACTCCACTGGAGGTAGACATTAAGCTTAGGGCTCAGATATAATCTCCTATTTACATGTATTGAATCGAATAATGCAATCAAAATGAAGTAAAAATGAGATGTTTAGGCTATATCTGTTATTATGCTTTATATGTACAGCAACGTTAAACAGCTCAACAGCAAATATTTCAATGCACACTCTTGCGTAGGCTTCAGAAGCTCAGTACAAGATTGACGTAGCATATAATGAAATAAACACATTTGCACAGTTAGTTACCCGGTCATGAGAGGTCACCCAGTGAAAACATTAAACTCGATGACTAGCACAGGCTTAATTTGTTTCACGTAACTGTACTTATAGCAGGAGAAATCGTGCTGCATCATGCCTTTGCGCAGAATAAATGTATAACCCCGATGAAGATATGCATTTACAGACACTCCATCTTGCACTTTCGTGTGCTGGCCTATGCTGCACGCATACTCCTGGGACACGTTGTGGAGTTAGCAGCTCATCATGATGCTGGACCGCACATGGCCCAGTGACATGTGCTGCTGATCACGGAGGGAATGGAAGCAGTGTTTCAGCTTTCCTATTGTCCTACAAAAAAAAGCATGGTGAGTGGGCAATGCACTGCCATGTTAAGGAATAAAATCGCGGAGACGAAGGACAAGGAAAACGACAACACCTGTTTGTTTCTGCGCAGGTGTTGTCTTCTTCCTTGCCCTTCGTCTCCGCGCTGTTATTCCTAAACATGTACCAACTAGCTCAACTCTGTTTTATGCACTGCCACTATAGACCTTTGCATCGGGCGAGGGGGTTGTCGAAACACCTCCTCTACGGACTGTTGCAAACTGGTTCCGATGCCGCCTCCATCGTGGGGACGTCGGGCACACACAACAGCCCAGGAGGCCCTCGTTACAAAGGTCTATAGTGTTGGTGACGCATGTAACACAAGTTGCTGCAGTCAAAGTGAATGCGTATAATGCAGAATAGTAAAAATTTTCTCTCCATCATGACGCATTTCAAATAAAACCACATCTGCTTTGAGTAACCTGTGGTTTAAGGAACTGAGAGCTTCGTAATATGCTTTACATGGAAGTATGCTTTGAGCATTTGTTCTTCCAGGCTATCACACAACCTCTAAACGTGTCCGGTTCAATGTAATACAGTAAATACCCTTGCGCCATTAATGAATGGAAATATTTTGATACCTTCCTTTAGAGAAATATTTATCATGCTCAAAAGACAAAATAATGCTATGATATGACGCTAGCGCCATCTGGAAGCACGGCGTCAGTGAAACCCCCCTATAGAGCGTCCATGTTTCGATGTGAGAGTGCGTAATCACGGTACTCAGAGCAGCAGTGCGTCGTCAATGAGAGCGGGTGCTGGAAGAAACGAGAGAAGTAGTGCACAGTGCGGCGTCAACTAGAGCGGACGTTCGACAAAGAAAATGTGCGAAAGTGCGGGCGGAAGTATGAAATTGTAATCAAGTTATCTTTCTTATCGTCTTGAATATAACCTTCATACCTTGTTTTACCTTTTGTTGTGCATTGAGTGTTCCCTTTTTAATACTCCCCCTTTTCCGAACGAGCTGTGACCTGTGTGATCCTTTTCGAGGCAAGTGACTGAACGAATAGGCTTTTATTTTGCCATTTATTTATTTATTAATATAACCATTGGGGTTCTCAATCTTTTATTTTAGATAAGTGCTTTCTTAAAGAGTGTTTTAAACTAGCATTTTTTTCTAACAGTTGGGTGCATAAATGCGATGAGTAGAACCAGCGCACAAAAGCAGGTTGTTGCGGTAGCGCACGTTTCACAGTGGTCGCTGCATTTAGTTTTGGTGCTTGTGTGCATGTACAAATATTCCTATCGGTGTAAAACATGGTCGGCTGACGCCAAAGCACAAACTCGTCTAGTAACCAGCTGTTAGGTGTTTGACAGTAGAATGAAGATTCGAAAGAATTATTTGAGTGACCACACTTAGTCGAATGTGTATTACAAGAGTGATTGCTTGCATTACTAAATAAGCCTTTTGTATTTTTATCAATTATGCGTATCTTAGTGTTGTTCACAGCACAGGCGGGCTGTTGGCAGTAGTAGGCAGTTGCATTCGTTGATACCTCGTGTCGTGGCTTTTGATGGAAGCTTTGAGATAATGCAGTTGCAAACAGTTTCAAACCAGAAATTAAAAAGTTATTTCGCTTCCTTAATCTCATGTTCGCTGCGCTTGCAGCTGATTTGCTCTTGGAGGCCATTATTGTTCAGAGTTTTCGATTCCTTTGATATTGTACACACATTGCTCAATACACCAGAAGTGAAATTTGTTTTGTGCTATTGCTAGTATTTCGGAAGGAGAAGTATGACTGACATCGTGGCTTAAGCAGCTTTTCGGTGCATGCACATTTTCTGCAACTTTGAAATCACTTTGGATTGAGATGTGCAGGCACTGAAGAATATATCCTATGGGCTCGGAGCAAAAATGAGAAAGTGTACAATGCTGTGAGAAAGTCGCCACTTAGAAAAAAAAAATCACACGTGCCGCACGTCTTAAAAAAGGCTATTTTATTTTTTTTTTCACTGTGACTAAGGCACACCTGTGCAGAATGGATAATCACAATGATAGTGTTGTGACCGGGGTTCCGGCCGAGGTACGCACAGACTTCAGCAGCTCTAAAGGGAGGCGTACTTAGCGGACGCCGGCGAGCGACCGGCGCCAAAGGCAGCGAAGCGGCAGCGACGGCAGCGGAGTGACGCTTTGTTTTCGGCTGCCGCGGCCAACCCTTCCCGCCTCCTCTCCGTCAGGATAGAAACGAGCTGCCTTTCAGGCCTTAATCCCCTTGGCGCCACGGCGGCGACAGCAGGGAGCCGAATGGGCCAGAGGCGCGCCACCGAGCAGACTTGACGGTCGACCCCACTCGCCGAATTCTTGAAGAAGGCGGGTGACCTTGGAATTACGCGGGGTAAATGACCGCCGCGAGCGGGTGACTTCGCGGGATGTTTTGTCTTGGTGCAGAATCTTCATTGCCCGCACAAGATCGTCATCAACATCGGAGAAGTTTGCCCTTGCCACCGAAAGATGTGATAGAAGGTTCGAACACCACACTCGGCAGTGGGCGACACCTCCAGGGATCTCTTTTGTCCCAGTGATTGGACTTCACCGACTGAACCTTCTTTTCCCAGCTAGGGAAGTGGCGACAACCGACTGTATTTAAGCGGTGAAAATTGTCTCCTCAGAGAGCTCCGTTTTTTTCTCTTGACCTGTAAATAAGCATCATGTAAAAGAAAAGTTGTATAAAACGCTCTTCTTTGCCTCTCCTCCCTAGCTGCATCTGCTCCGTTATCTCGGCTCCTCATGGTTCGACTGCGGTGAAGCCTAGGCCCCCGAACTCCAGCCACATCAAATGGATGGCAGCTAGGGGATCGTCTACGCTTGGTCCTCGCATCGGCAATATGGTGAGCACATTACTTTCTTTGAGAATCTGCCTGGTTGGATAACTCAGGGATTTTATCAAAGCCAGTAGATTTTGTTTTTGTGTAGCGTGCGTGGTGAAGCGGTTATCACGCTACAATTTGCTTGGGAAAGTCCCCGTTCGAAAGTGGCCATGGATGTGAGCAAATGAGAGAAAGGAGAATTGATTTTGATCTGTGACGAGTTAGGCATTGAAGTCGGGGAAAGCCTTAGAGCGCCGCAACTTGTGAGGGCAATCCGGGACCTGAAGAGGATTACATTTCCGAGACCTAGGATTTCATACAGGAGAAGTTCAGGGAGGCTGAGGAAGAGGCCCGCAAATTTAAAAGAGCAAAAGAAAGAGAACTAGAGCTCAACATATTGGATTTAATAATCGCAGAGATAAAGCGTACCGGAAGTAATGCGACTAGTAATCAGGCAAGCTCGGTAGACGCAAAATTTGAAATCGTAGATCAGCAACTGCAACGAAGAGGATAGGAGCAAGAGCGCGTCCGATTCGGATCGAAGGTGGGCAGGCATAGTCAGGCGCAGTTTAATGCAAATGAGGAAGCCAAGACTGGCACGAGAAACGCGTCGGCAAATGCCCAACTTGGAGAGAAATGTACAACAGGTAGCACAAAGGAAGAGGCGACAAAGGAAATATGTTTTAAAGGTAGGAAACCGGTCGTCTGTTACCGTTACCAAGAGCCTGGGCACATTGCGACCGGTTGCCGTAAACCAAGAGAAGCCTTTTCGTCTCAGTCTAATGGCGACAACTTGCAAGTAATGCAGCCCTTTCGGCGGGAGCGAGCAGGAACAGGGAAACCGCGTAAAGTTCTCCGTAACTTGGCTGCTAAAAAGGACTTGTTCACCCATTAGACGTACGGCCTGAAAAATTAACAGGCCAGCGTGCCTGCAAAAGGCAGGTAGATCAGGCCAGCAATGTATGTTTGCCGATTGCCCGCGCGTCGAGATCAAAGCAACGTTCGGAGTCCATCAGACAGATGGAGCCGTCTCGCAAAACCGGACGAAGCATTATTTGCACGGGTTCTCAGATCACTCGGATATGTTGCCTAAAGAAAAGGGCCTTTGTTTTGGAGACGACAATGTTCGGGATCTCACCTGTTTGCGGCCTCAGGATAGCGCAGTGCAAGCGAGGTGCGGGAATGAAGAGGTCCGACAGGATGCTGAAAGTGGAGGGGGCGTTTATAGTCACTAGAAAGAGCAAGAGGTGTCTAAAAATGACCCTGCGAGGAAGGCGAGTAGCTTAACCCATGAAGGCTCTGCGAGAACTAGTGTCGCGCCAGTAGAAGGTACAGAAGGACGGCATCACATAGAGAAGGCCACACAGGAGGTTTTGAGGGCAGATAGGAAAGTTCAGGTTACTTTCAAAGCCGAGTTGAAAACCGAGAGGCTACGTAAGCGAAAGGAATCGGCACCTCAGCACTCTAGGTTGCTCACGCGTCGCGTAAGGACACAGGAAATTCGCAGATCAGCGTGTTCAGGACCCCTCAGCATTTTGAGTAGGTCTTCCCCTAACATGAGACACGCAGGTAGCTGTCCCTTGTCGGATGGCATGTGTCGTTTGCTGAGGAGGGTGTGTTGCTGTTGCGCTGAAGGAGCACAGGATAAGCGCGCGAATCAGGTATCAAAGCCAGCTACGACACTGGCAGAGTCAGAGCGTAGAGGCCTTTGTGGAACTCAGTGTTCAAAGAAAAGGCCTACTTGTGTGTCCAGACACCACAGTCTTCTGGACAAACAGGTGACGCTAGGAATCTGAGAAAAAGGGTGCTTAGCTATTGCGTTTAAAGAAAGGAAGCTAAGCGCGCGCAGCGGAGGCTAAAGCGGACTACGGCACTATCGAAGCCAGGCCGTAGATGCTTTTCTAAACGTTCGAGACCCCTCAGCACTTCTAACATGCGTTTCTCTAACATAGTAACATAGGACACTCAGGATGCTGTCCCTTGAGAGGAAAAATGTGTCGCTTCCTACGGAGGGTGCGTAGCTGCCGCGTGAAAGGCGCACAAGTAATACCCCAGTCACACGGCACTTCTCCAAGGTCTTTACTGCAAAGGAGCTGTATTGCATTAAAGGAGCAAAACTAAAAAGGAGAAGCACTGCAGCTACACGGCAAGTGCAAAGGTGATAGATGGTGATGATGACGATAATTCGGGTATTCTCCCTTAGCGTCATCTGTCGACCGGCGATCACAACGGCTGTCAACCGCTGCGCTTGAAATGGCGCTAGTAGCAGCTACCAAAATTTAAGTAGACGATATCTTTCACCTTAAGTGATTAGTGAAGAAGACTGGCCTTGTTTATGTTAGGAAAAGTAACCGACCCATAAATATAGAACGATTCTGAAGGTTTGATGAAGGGTTGAAGCCGATGTTTAGTTACAAGTTTTTCTTTTTTCCTTTCCGTCCTGACCATGGTAGACACGCACTCTTCAGTCCGCTTGGTTCCGCGTGCTCGCGTGCGAAGCATACTTTAGTTGTGTGAATTTCAAATAAATTTTAATAGGGTGTATTCGATCAACGTAATCAACGTGTGACTTACAACTATGAGCGACGAGACCCAGGACGTGAAAGCAAAGTGCGCAATCACAAGGAGATGTCGTATCTCGATGCGGCTGAGGAAACGTTCGAACTCTTCTATCAACACTCGGAGATTTTTAAAGTTCATTGAAATGCAAAGTTAACGCCTAAGAGGCCGTCCCATAGAGCGAACTTTCTCTGCGATCTTCATGCGGTGCGCCGGAACGCCGACGCACCGTCGCCGTGCCGTACCACATGCAGCGAAAAACTAGCGGCGTCGGTGCCCGAGTGAGAAAACGCACGAGCCGGTCCGCTTCAACAACGCACTTTTCACACTTAATTAGATTTCAAAAGCTACACATAAAATAGGCAGCGTCTAAAATAGCGCCCGAAAGCGCTTGCATACAGCCTTCGAGTACGCCCGACGCCGCAACAGCGTACTGCAGGCGCGTCGCTTTGCAGCACAGTTTAAGCGAGTGTTGTTGAGCGGAACGTCGAAAAAGGTCCCTCTTCTGTTCCATCATCAAAGTAAGCAAAATCGCAAAGCTTACAGCACCTTATGACGCGACCTTACCAAAGCGGTGCAGGCCGATAGCGCGGCTCCCTATAGTCGTCGCTAGGCCTGTTTTGTTTCGCATCGATGGCACATGAAACAGCTCTATGAAATTCCTTCGTGCTATAGTAAATGGTCTACTCATGAAACTGCCAAACGCTCAGTCCTAATATCTAGTAATAAAAGCAAATTATGATTAATTTCAGCTTCATTTTTACCGGAGCTGGCGTGCAAGCGGGCCGCAGCAGCCGCGCCTCAACGGCTGTGAGCAGAAACTTGCTTCCAAGCTGTCGTTTTATACCAGTGACCCGCTATTGCTCAGCGATCCTCAAGAAGGAATCAGTTTTGACATTCGACTTATTATTTACGGTAAAAGCAAAATTTATCAAAATCTTTTTTTAGTTTTTTTTTTCTATCGCCGGCACGCACGACTCCAAGCAGTAGCCGGCTTGGTCAGCAGCGAACCGCCGCCGGGCGGCTGTTCTCAAGGTTTTGCTGTAGGAAGATCGATCCATGTGGGTCAGCCTTACGTAGCGTCAATTAGGCTTAAATATAATGTTAAAAATTATATTTATGTAAACTTTTTTCCAGTTTTTTTTTAGTCCGCTCCGTGGCGTTCATGTTCGGGCTGCTCCTTTACGAAGCTGAAGGCCGCTAACGACCGCCTTTCCCGTTACGAGCCTTTATCGCAAAGGGCCCACGACTTTCCCGTGAAGCTGCGCGTCAACCGCCTTTGAAGCAAAGAACCTTAATTCTCTAGGCCTTACAAGTGCCCGTGTGACAGGGGTATAAAACCCCTTGGGCTGTATCAGTGTTAGGTCGTGGAGGCTTTCGCAGATCTAGATGAACGAGACCCTTAAATTCTTCGAGCATGGCTACCTCGAGACACTCAGGTCGTTGTCTCTTGGCAGGTTGCAGGTATCGCTTGGTACGCAGGCAGAGCTCGCGTGAAAGGAGCCCAAGCGAAGTGCGCGCAGCGAAGGTTAATGTCAAATGCGGCACGATCGAGGTCCGGTCGCGAAGTCTTTAGCAGAACAAAAAGTGCAAGAACCCGTGCTATTTGGAAGATGTCTACCTTTACGTCGAAGCACTCAGGTAATCGTTCCGTGAGGGGTGACAGGTGCGATGAGCTGGGAAGGGACCATAACTGTCGCGTGAAAAGAAAACAGGCTAAGCGCGCGCAGAAACGGTCAAGGCCAGTTACGTCACCGGCAAAGGCTCGCGGCGTTTGGAAATCCAAATGTGCTGGGCCCTCCTGTCACTTGAGACAGTGCAGTAGTGGTCTATGGACAGGTAACAGGAGTAGCTTGCTACGGAAGGGACGTCGTAGCCGCGTAAAATGGCGCTGCAAAATGCGCGGCAGTAAGAGGGGGACGCAGCATGCTAATGGGATCCAAGACAGGAGGATCAACAAGCAACGCGTTCGCAGTCGCTCGCCCCTATCTCGCATCCGGCTTTCCAATCGCGGGCTACTCTTCGGAAGCGTACAGTTCCGACGCGAAAAAGGTCAGGTTAGCGAGCTGAGACCTTCAAGTTTTTCTTAGATCTCGGCTTCTAGTTCCGCCATAGGATCGCGGCCGCCAAGGGCGCGGCTGAAGCATTAAGACTTGAGAGGGGTGAATGGAATCTAAAAAAAAATCATCCCCGGCTAGTCAGGCTTTTTGAGGGTTCCTGACTACTCACCCTTCTGTGCTGCATAAAAAAAGCGAGTGAACGCGGTGCGTCGGTCGTCCCCACTTGACAGGTTAACATTGTAGGGGGAGCGCCCCCATGAAGCTTGTGAGCGTGCAAGCAGTGCGTCCGAGAAGGAAGGCGCTTGTCTTGTTTCAGCTATTCGAAAATTGCAATGTTGTGTGCAGGGTCGTGCCCGCTTGTAGAAAAAGCCTTTGTTCGTTTACCTGCCATCTTAACATCTATGTTTCCTTGGAGCCTAGTTTTGCAGGAATGCGCATCTGGCATGCGTTAAATAAAAGGGTGTGATAATGCCAACGCTGACGACCTCAGACAAAGCTTCCCTGGGCAATGCCCTCTTGTTTGGCATTACTCTTTTTTTTGTATTACCCTTTGGTAACCTGCAGCCCCACCTTGAAGATATGTTCCCTCAGGAAGTGGCTTTTTACGGCAATTTTCATGTTACAACATGGCTCAATATTCTAGCTTGAGTGTTCGCTTTTGAACAGAAATTCCGCTCTGTTTTTTTCTTTTCTCTAACATGGTTTCTTTCGGAAGAGGACTTGAAATTATCGGGGCTAAATTTGGTTTGTTTCTTTTCTTTTTTGTAAAGGCAATCTTGGTTAGAAAGCAGCCCGGCAGTTTTCGAAGTTGGTTTTCTGCTTGATATTTGCTCTGTGTTGGGCCTTGCGTGGCTGAGACTGTTAAAGCTTTCCAGCGAGTAAGCAAGAACCAGAGGGCCAGGTTATATACGCGGCTGGACCGACCAGGTTGATCCGACTCCAGGTCTCTTCGCGGAGCGGCGTGGGCCGCCCCACTGCGAGGCCTGTTCGGGCGCGGACGGGCTGTTGTGACCGGGGTTCCGCCCGAGGTACGCACAAACTCCAGGAGCTGAAAAGAGAGGCGTACTTAGCGGACGCCGGTGAGCGACCTGCGCCAAAGGCAGCGAAGAGGCGACGACGGCAGCGGAGTGACGCTTTGTTTACGGCTGCGGCGGCCAATCCTTCCAGCCTCCTCTCCTTCGGGATAGAAACCAGCTGCCTTTCAGGCCTTAAACTCCTTGGCGCCACGGCGACGACAGCAGGGAAGCTTTCGTTGTGCCGAATGGGCCAGAGGCGCGCCACCGAGCAGCCTTGACGGTTGACCCCACTTGACGCCTTGACGGATGACCGCCGTGAGCGGGCGACTTCGCGGGATGTTTTGGCTTGGTGTAGAATCTCCATCGTCCGCACAAGATCATCAGCGACATCGGAGAAGTTTGCCCTCGCCACTGAAAGATGTGAGAGGATGTTCGAGCACCACCCTCGGCAGTGGGCGACACCTCCAGTGATCTCTTGTGCCCCAGTGATTGGACTTCACCGACTGAACCTTCTTTTCCCAGCTAGGGATGTGGCGACAACCGACTGTATTTAAGCGGTGAAAATTGTCTCCACAGAGAGCTCCGTTTTTCTCTCTTGACCTGTAAATAAGCATCATGTAAAAAGTTGTATAAAACTCTCTTCTTTACCTCTTCTCCCTGGCTGCTTCTGCTCCGTCATCTCGGCTCCTCATGGTTCGACTGCGGTGAAGCCTAGTCCCCAAACTCCAGCCACATCAATAGCAAAATGTTTGCGAATATCAATTTTTTTCATATACAGAATGACAGAACATTAAACACTGTCCCAAATTCGGCGCATTTCAACATAGCCCAAGTAGCACACATTACGTGGCCCACCAATGGCCCGTATGGGCAAGTTGGGCTTTGGCAACTACGATAACACCCATGAGGGCTCCCTTTAGGGATCACGCGGGCACGCCCAAATTGGGCTTGCCCCTGCTCTTTCCATCTGGGCATCATATAGGAGTGGAAAGGGCTAACTGAGTACATATTCCTACATCTGGCCCTCAAGGGTCCCACTTGGGGAATTTCAGGGCCGAAGCAAACAAAATTTGGGCTTTGTGTAGAAAAGTCTGGTTTATCTAATTGGGGCTGCCCATTCAAAAGCGCAATAGGTCCCGCATGGGCCGCGGCGGGGCTAAAAACGGGTATGCCCGTGCATTGCCTGCATAGGACCCTTGATGGGTTCTTGAGGGAAGGTCAAACGTAAATGTAGGCTTCATGCAGAAAATTCCTGGGCTGCCCCAATTGGGGTTTCCCACCAAAAACCTAGATAATTTCCGCATGGCTTGTAGCGGGGCAGGAAACTGCTCGTTCCCGCTTTTGCCCGCATCTGTTTCTTGCGGGGCACTTTAGGGCACATCCGATGCAAATGTGGGCCTAAAGCGAATAGTAGACGGGCTAGCCCAAATGGGCTGCCAGCTCAAAAACTAAATAGGTCCCGCGTGGTTTGCATCCGGGCTGAAGAGCGGGCCTGCCTCCACGCTGCCCACACGGGTATTTCTTGGGTTAATTGCGGACAACTGCAACATATATTTGTACTCCACACGAACTAACACTAAGCGAATCAGGTATTTTGCTCTTCTCCTTAATCATGATGAAAGAAATCTAGCGGTCCAGACAATATTCCAAATCCATTTTTAAACAGATACGCAGAGTGGGTATCCAAATACTTGTTCCTGATGTATAAGAAGTCCCTTTAAAACGCATATGTGCCTCGAGATTGGAAAATCGCTAAAGTAGTTCCCGTTCATAAAGCTGCTGACACCACAAATAAATCTAACTATCATCCTATTTCACTCACCTGTGCTGCATCGAAGATCCTCGAACATATCATTCTGAAGCATATCGTAACTTTCCTTGAAAAAAAAAATAATCTGCTCAGTCCTAACCAACACGGCTTTAAGAAAGGGCTGTCAACCACAACTCAGCTATTAGAAACAATCCATGATCTCGCATCCGCTCTCGACAAACGCAGCCAGGTTGACACCTTATTTATAGATTTATCAGAAGCGTTTGATCGCGTCTCGGACCCGAAACTGATGTTTGCGTCACAATTTCCTTGGCTGTAATAATGTAATGAACTGGATACAAGATTCTCTTTCAGAACGCTGCCGGTATGTGCATTATGACGGTTGCGCATAACAGCCCACACGGCCAATAATGTCCGTCGGACGTCCCGCACGTCCGAAACCGGAGCGGCACGTCCGCCAGAAGAACGAAGCACATCCGAAAACGGTCATCCGAATTGGGACATAAACCGGTAGGAACGAAACACAGCCGAAAACGGACATCCGTATTTGGATGTCCGTAGAGTTTACGAGGGATCATTTTTCTCGGATCAACATTCAAACAATTATTTCAGAAAAATAGTCTCGATACAGACCTCAACAGAACCCGTGCTCATCAGTTCATGTGTGGGTACTGGTGGGCACTGAATAATTGATTGGGCTACCAAGGGAATTCCGACCTGAGCGCACTCATTATAACATCAAAGTACCAGTAAAAACCCAATCATGGATCACTGCCTTGTCGTGGCGGAGGGGCTTGCAAAACTCGATGAAGTCGTGAGCTCTGCTGTGTAGGGCCACCTTAGATAGACAGGTCACGGCAGAGAGTTCTGACAAAATGTGATTCACTGGAGAAGGTAATGGCAACCCACTCCAGTATTTCCTGCCAAGAAAACCCTATGGCCAGTCACAATACCATTAAAGATATGGCGCCGGAAGATGAGCCCCCAGGTTGGAAGGCGTCCCACATGTTACTGGGGATGAACAAAGGTCGATTCCTAGTAGCTCCAGGACGAATGAAGCGGCTGGGTTAAAGCCAAAAGGACGCTCAGTTGTGGATGTATCGGGAAGCGACCGGAAAGTCCGATGTTGCAAGGAGATATATCACATAGCAACATGGAATGTAAGATCTATGACGCAAGGTAAATTGGATGTCGTCAAGCGAGAAATGGACAGATTGAACATTGTTATCTTGGGTATCAGCGAGCTCAAGTGCACCGGAATAGGAGAATTTATCTCCGGCGACCATTATGTCTTTTATTGTGGGCACGAATCCAAGAGAAGGAATGGGGTCAATCTCATAGTAAACAGAAGAATGGGCAAAGCAGTGCTAGGGTACAACCCCAAAAACGACCGAATGATTTCACTTCGGATCCAAGGTCACCCTTTCAACATAACAATTATGCAAGCCTATGCACCGACCACTACTGCTGAAGAAGCTGACGTTTGAGATTTTATGCGGACCTACAATGCCTTTTAGACCACACCCCATCATCAGACGTCGTTTTTCTAATAGGAGACTGGAATGCTAAGGTCGGGAGTGAAGAAATATCCGGAATTATAGGCAATTTGGGCTTGGCGAGTGAAATGAAGCTGGGCAGAGGCTAGTAGAGGTTTGTCAAGAAAACAGCCTGACCATAGCGAATACTCATTTTCAACAGCACAAGAGGCGCCTGTACACATGGACTTCACCGGACGGTATGTACAGGAATCAGATCAATTATATTCTTTGCCGGCAGAGATGGAGAAGAGCTATACAAGCAGTAAAAACAAGGCCTGGGGCAGATTGGAGCACCGAAAATCAGCTTCTTTTTGCCGAAATTAAGCTTCGATTGAGGAAAACGCAGAAAACTAGAAGGTCTTTTAGGTATGATCTGGATCAAATTCCATTAGAATATGCTGTGGAAGTGAGGAATCGATTTCAAGAATTAGATCTAGAAGACAGAGAGCCCGAAGAGTTGTGGACTGATGTTCGTGATATAATACAAGAAGTGGCTACTAAGGTAGTTCCAAACCAAAAGAAATGCAAGAAAGCAAACTGGTTTTCTGAAGAGGCTTTGCAAACAGCTGAGGAAAGAAGGATGGCAAAAGTTATGGGGGAAAGAGAAAGATACAAGGTTCTAAATGCGGATTTTCAGAAAATAGCAAGGAGAGATAAGAATGCCTTCCTGAACATACAGTGCCAAGCAGTTGAGGACAAGAGCCAATTAAAAAGACAAGAGCTCTGTATAGGACAATCAGGGATATCAAAGGAAGCTTCTGTGCTAAGGTGGGCGTGATAAAGGACAAACGAGGCAAGGACCTCACTGAAGCCTCAGAGATAAAGAAGAGGTGGCAGGAATACACAGAAGAACTGTACAAGAAGGACCCGAATATGCAAACCCAACATAAGACGGTTGTGATTACTGATCTCGAGCCGGGCATCCTGAAGAGTGAAGTAATGGGCCTTAGCCAGCCTTGCTAAGAACAAAGCTAGCGGAATTGATGGCATTCCAGCTGAGTTGCTTCAAATCCTCAACCATGACGCTGTTAACATTCTGCATACATTATGTCAGAAGATTTGGACAACCCTGCAGTGGCCACAGGATTGGAGGAGGTCAGTTTACATCCCCATCCAAAGAAAGGCAGTGCCAAAGATTGTTCCAACTACCGTACGATAGAGCTTATTTCGCATGCTAGCAAGGTGATGTTGAAAATCCTCCAAGGTAGGCTGCAGCAGCATGTGGATCGGGAGCTTCCGGACGTGCATGCTGGGTTTCGCAAGGGCAGAGGAACTAGAGACCAAATTGGCAACCTTCGCTGGATCATGGAAAAAGCAAGAGAGTTGCAGAAACCCATCTACTTCTGCTTTATTGATTATGCGAAAGCGTTTGACTGCGTAGATCACAGCAGATTGTGGCAAGCTCTGCAAGAGATGGGAGTTACAATTCACCTCATCTGTCTCCTCAGGAACCTGTATAAAGGGCAAGAGGCCACAGTCAGAACTGGGCATGGTCTTACTTATTGGTTTCCGATCAAGAAAGGAGTGAGGCAAGGCTGCATACTGTCGCCCTGCCTATTTAACCTATATGCAGAGTGCATCATTAGGAAGGCAGGCCTGGACGAGTTTTCAGCTGGAGTGAAGATTGCTTGGAAACGTATCAACAACCTTAGATATGCCGATGACACCACTTTAATGGCAGAAAGCGAAGTGGAACTCAAGAGACTTCTGATGCGCGTATAATAAGAGAGTGAGAAGTTTGGGCTTAAACTGAACATTAAAAAGACAAAGATCATGGCGTCTTGCCCTATCAAGTCCTGGAGCATCAATGGACAAGAAGTGGAAGCTGTGACAGATTTTCTCTTTGTGGGCTCCAAGATTACCTCGGAAGGAGACTGCAGCAATGAAATTAGGAGACGCCTGCTTCTGGGAAAGAGAGCAAGAGAGCCTTGACCGCCTAGTAAAGAGCAGAGACATTATTCTGCCAACCAAGATCCGTATAACTCCTGCTATGGTCTTTCCAGTTGTGATGTATGGATGCGAGAGTTGGACAGTGAAGAAGGCTGACCGCCGAAGAATTGACTCGTTTGAATTGTGGTGCTGGCGAAGACTCTTGAGAGTTCCTTGGACTGCCAGAAGATCAAATCTGTCGATATTGTCGACCATAAACCCTGACTGCTCTTGGATGGTCAAATTCTAAAGTTAAAGCTCAGCTACTTTGGTCATCTGATGAGAAGGGAGGAGTCGCTGGAGAAAGATTTGATGCTGCAGGAAAGGTTGAGGGTCGCCGGAGAGGGGGTAGGCAGAGAACGCGATGGTTAGATGGCATCCTCGAGGCACTGCAGATGAATTTATGTGATGTTAGAAAGATAGTGAGAGATCGGAAAGCGTGGCGTGACATGGTCCATAGGGTCACGAAGAGTCGGACACGATGAACGACTGAACTGAACTGAACCAGTAAAAAAGCTATATTCCCTGCCAGTCACTGCAATTTATATCAAGTTATCAATGGTCGCGTTTTCTTGCGAAGAGCTATCCATTTAAGGAGCTGTCAGAGCAGTTCTGCGGTGTTCAGCAGTGCGCTGGCTTTTTTGAACCGCTCCTTGGACGCGCTGACAGCGCTCTGATCCTAATTACTACATTTATGATGTCACTAACCGAAATAAAACGTCCTCAGTTCATGAACTTCAGTCGCACACGCATTGAGCCCGCGCTTCAAACGCACTATAAATATAGTATATTGATTATATTATCGACGTTTTATCCGCCATGTTTCTTTGCATATCATAGATGGCTTCGGCTTGTCTTGACTCAAATTGTACGAATAATATTAATAAACTGCTGTTAAAAATTGTTTTATTATAAAATGCTGCATATTGTTCATTGTGACACATTAAAAATTTAATTTGAAGTTTTTTTTTCGGCGTAATGCGGTAACATGCTACATATACGTTACTGGCGGCTCAGCCAAAGTCTCGGCTAAGCTAGCGTAAGCCTACGCCAGCCATAGCCGCTCAGCACGAGTTGCCGTGTTCTCATCGTAGCTTCGCTCGTCGGCGTGTGATTCACAATCCGGAGCATCTAGCCGTGTCGTGTTAAGTAAACATCTTTTAATGCACCCATCATGGCTATTTAAGTGCTCTTCAATCTGCCTAGTAATTAATAGCGCAAATTTTGCTTTTGGGAGTGGTTCATTTGGTACGAGTGTTCCAACGGTCAACACCGACCGCAAAATGCTTCTGTCGGTTAAACCGCTCGCTTATTCACGCTCAAATTGGGAACACGTATAGCATATACAACCGTCTGTCTTTTTTAATACCAGTTTAGATTATATACTTGCCTGATTCAACCACAAATCATTCGAAATCCTTCTGCAGCATCGTTGCCGCGGCGACCCATAAGCAGCCAAGCCTCGTTATTTGGGTCGCCGACCGCCGATGCTGCAGACACATGTTTCAGCTTGATTCTAATCGTATCAGGCAAGTAAATTGCCGAAACTGATATTAAAAACGATAGAGTAATTTACTATCTGGCAAATAACAGCCAATTCGTATTAACCGATAGAAAGATGTTACGATTCCCGTTTAGCGTTACAAGTTGCAAGTTAGAACGCAGCTCTGGTTAAAATCGCATACTTTCCCACTGTTTGCTTTCAGAGGCACTGCTTTTATCTTTTTAGATAGTAGTAGTAGTAATCTTATCCCATGATTGTCATTCGCTGAGTAGAAGTTTTGCGCGACCAAACAATTTCGAGTTCTCAGTGTGGTATTTTGAACTGCTTTTTTTTTCTAGTTGCAGTGAGGAGCCTACACCCGGACTCAATGGGCACCTCTGAGGCAGTCGCGAAATCGTGGCCGAGGCATTCATCGGAACGGTCAGCTCAACCCGCAAGAGCACATCCTAAGCACGTTCTTCTTGATGTATGTACATGTCGTGAAATAAAACTTTCATTTCACCTACGACTAGTTTTTTTAATAAAAACAGTGGCCTGCCACTGTTTTACAAACAAATGCATGTAAAAACCAAGCGGATTTGCTAGGTATGCATGCTACTATGAAACGTCCGAGAATAGTCCGTATGTCCGCGCTCGGACGTCCGCTGGATTAACTGTACATGTTCTGCGGTCTTGCATCGGATGGTTCGTAGGATGTCCGGGAGATAACTTCGGAACAAAAATCGGATGTCCGACGGAGGTCTGAACGTACGAAGAGGGCGTACCGACGGTCGTCCGTCGGATGTCAAATGCCGTGTGGGAGCGTGTTAAAGTAAAGACCGGCGTACCCGAGCATCTATTTTATTCCTTCTTTAGATCAATGATCTAACATCAAATATTAACGAACAATCCGAATGTTCGCAGATGACTGCACTATTTATAAAGAAATTAAATCCCATGACGATCAGGTAAACTTAAGCAAGACACTAGTCAAATAGCAACATGGTGTCGGGACTGGCAGATGACTCTGAATCTAGTGAAATCAGTTTTCATGACTGTGTCAAAAAAAAAAGAACTCTGGTTTTCCCGTATGAAGTTGGAAACAAACCACTAAAAGCAGTCCAAGAATACAAATACCTCGGTGTCCTTGTCTCTTCAGATTTGAAATGGAAAAAGCATGTGCAATATGAAACATCAAAAGCATTTTCCGCGCTTTTTCCTCTTAAGCGATCAATCCCATCTGCCTCGCCCGACAGCAAGTTGCTAACACATTTTCTCCTTGTCAGGCCTGTGCTCGAGTACAACATTCTTTACTGGTTTTCGCACACACAACAATCCATAAATAAATTAGAGAGTGTCCAGCGGAAAGCAGTAAGGTTTATTTTTAACAAGTATCGACCCCAAATCAACTTTTGAACAGCGCGAACCTTACCAGTATTAGTAACCGCGCCCGAACTTCACGCCTTAAGTTCCTCTTCCTTCTGATAAAGGGTGCTTTAAAAATAGATTCCGAGCTTTACCTAGTCCCTTCATCTAAAAGAAATACTAGAACTAAACATTCACAGCATTTAGTAGAGTATAAGTGTCCTACTGACACCTTTTGTTATTCATTTTTTCCGCAAGCAATTAAGGAATGGAACATGTAACCTGAGGATGTTATTGGCTCTGAATCTCTACAAATCTTCCTTTCTAACCTGCCGTAATCATTTTTCCCCGAACATGATAATCTAACATTTGAGTACTACAATTGTTAAGAAATATTACTTCACCTGTTTAGTGTTGCATTGCATATTACACTACAAACTTTGACATTACCGCGCATGATGTCTACTCAATTTTCAACGTTATTCCATAGTCTATGTATAAGATGCGACGTGTTACTAAGTACCTATCATGATGTACCCCAATCCTCCAACAGCCTCGACAGAAGCTAGCAGTATGTCCAAAATAAAAAAATAAATAAAGAGAAGTCCGATTGGGGCTTCCCACGAAAGGCCGCAGTGTGCCCCAAATGGACCCTAGGCGGGCTTACCGCTCTGAATCCCTTTCAACCTATCTTTCAGGCACCATTTTATTTATGTAATTCATCTTATACCGCCCGCTAATTGCATCTTTTGGATTTTTCACATAACTATTTTATGCATATGCATGCGCTGAAAAAAGACTATATAATTTTACTCTAAAAACTACGTTAATTATGCAGTATTGGCAGAAAATATGCAGTAGTAACTGTTCCACTTTACAAGTATGTACTGAACTACCTCCAAAAGTTTTCCTGCGCCATTAATATTCCACACACACCACCGAAATAAATATTCAGACCAACACTTGGGGGCGATAAAGTGTTGGGAATAAATTTCTCTTATGTTACTGAGTGTCGAATACAAGGTAAAAAATTGTGCTCAATGTTTCACACTTGATGATTATTGGAACTTGGGCAGCCCCGAAAATGTCAGATTCAACCCATGAGCGCAGAACGTCGGCCAGCTCAAAACGGACGGGTCTCCGTAAAGCCCACGCCGGTACAATTCAGATATTGGAGGGATTGATCGACTTAAAAATTATAACCTTGATAAATGGGGCGACACTGCCTTCATAAACGTAGGACCCATTAATGATTCTGGTACGCTGCCCATATTCGGCAATCTGGGCTGAATGCGGGCAGCCATATTTGGGCTGCCCACTCGGATACAGATTGGGACCAATCGCGGCAAAATTTGGCAGCCCACGCGGGGCCCCTCTGGGTACGTAGGGCAAATCTCGCATGGGGCCCGTATGGGCCCCATGCGAACCCGTATGGGCATACGGGCCCCGTATGGGCATGGGGCCCGTATGGGCCCCAAACATGGGCCTACAGCGGGCCCCCACGTCATAACCCACTTTGTGTTACTTGGGAGCAGTCTTATTCAGGAATTAAAAAAAAAACGTATTCCTAGTTTTTCCTAAAGTTAAAGATCATGTCTCAAAGAGATGAGAAAGAATATGAGGGAACATGTTGCATTGTATTTTTTCAAGCAGTGTTACCAAAGCTGAAACTTGTTTTTTTTTTCGAGCATTGGGAGAAAGGCGTAAAGTTAAAGCACAAAATAAACAAATAAAACTCCCCGCTCCTCACAATATTGCCCATACACGAACCCTGCGAGTTTTAGCGTAAAGGGGACAGCATACCTTATTACATTATTGTAAACCAATGCTGGTCTGTGACGGACGCAGGCTGTGGCGGTGCCACTATCCGTTGGTATTGACAGCCGCTCGTGGCACCGCCCTTAGCAATTCAGTTGTAAATTACAGTTTTCAGTATTTGTTTTTCGCAGTGTATCTATGATGACTTACGCATCGCCAGATTGTTGCTTTGTCTTTCCCATGTGGGCATATTTGTTTATTTTTCTTTTGTAACAGGAATTTAATCATGAAATACATATTCGGGATCTCTTTGCTCCCATTAGTTAAATTTATTTATTTCTTGGTAGCTTTGCTAGAGCAGGCATTTACACACTATTTCTTGGTTTCCTGTTCAGTTTTGCCGATCAGAAATACAGCAATATAAGGAAATCACGTTGCCTTGTTTAAGAAATTTGAAGAAATTGTGGATGTGTGAAAGAAATGTGACAAGTTCATGTTGGAGTGATTTAAAAATACTGGCTTTGAAATGACATCTTACAAAATCTTTTTTTTTGCTCTACAATGCACCTAGTTATTATAAATGAAGAAAAGTGCCATAGACGTGCCATAGGTGCAGTCTGAAGCTAGGAAATTTCAAAGCAGTTGTTTACGTGCCTCTCTATGGGCGTCACTTTAAGCTGCAACCTGCACCCACAAAAGGCTCTGCCGTTACATCATGCTTCTGTAACAAAACAGAAATTGTTCATAATAATGTAATCACATATGCTGTCTCTTCACAGTGCAGGTCTCAGCCTTAACAAAAGGGTAAAATTTTAGCAACGGGCACTGTGTTTGTTAATTTTGATCCTTTATTCAAACAATTGCGGCGATGCTTGAGAAGCCGCATGTTTCACCTTAGATAGCATTGTTGGAAGCAGAACAATTCAATGTGTTCACCTAGACTGTTTATTCATCTCCTCCAAGAGATTAGTACCTGAAAATTTAAGGCAATTTATGGGGCGATGGGGTATTGTTTTTTGTTTAGTTTTGAAGCAATCTACTCTGTTCAAACATGCCAAAATTTGAAAAATGTTTCATAGGCTTTCATTTTATGCATGTCAGAAACATTCATACTCTTTTAGAGCACCAATTTTCTTATCAATTTCCTAATCTTAAGGTAGGTGTGCCTCACAGTCATGGAGAAAAAAAATATGATTCAACATAGCCTAATTTGAGACTTGCGGCATTTTACAGATTTTTTCTAGTCCAGGCTTCGAGGTTTGCCTATCATCCATATTGTGGAGCGCTTATGCCACCTTCCATTTTAAATCTTCGAAGGCAAGGTCAAACCTTAACGGCCTTTCATGACTTTTTTATCTTTAGGGAAACTGATGAGGCTCTTCTAATATTTTTTTTTCTCCTAGCTTTTCCTTGTGACATTTAGCTTTGTACAATCGCTCTCCACGACAGCCTTTGAGGTCCGCACTAATGCTAGCCACATTTTGATGGTCTGTTAAGAGTTATGAAAGTAAGCTTCACATTCTAAATCTTAGGAGGACGCCCAACTCGGCATCATGTGGGCATAGATATGATGTGGACACTGCAGCCGTGCAAAACATCAGGGCAGTAACAGTTGGTTGACGCTGTTATTGTGGTCACCTGTGCAGAATTAGCAAGTGACAAATGTATAGTCGTCCTTATGCCTGCCCTCTTTTCCTCTACACTGACCATATACATAAAAACAATCTGGAAAAAGGCATACAATTCATATATAAGGCCTTTTATTGCTCCCACTCGAGTTATAGGCAGAGCTGTTTTCTAATCAACACTGTTCAGTCCACACCAGTTATACACCAAGGTTTTGCAAGACTGAGTGTCTTATTCCACTGAAATCAGGTGAGAGCTCATGAGTCGTATAGCTTAGTCTGCATTGTTTCTTCATTTTCTGCAGTTTATCAATTAATAAACTCATTCGCTGTTTTTTTTATAGTTGGTTTCCGCAACAAAGCACTCCTGTGAAAAGCGATTTTGTTCTCCAGAATGCGTTCTGGGTTGCTGAAGTGGTACAGCTGCATGTGGCAGATTTTTTATTGTGCGACTTATCATTTAAGGCCAGTGGGAAAACTGGTTTACTGTCGTGATTGCGCGTCGTCGATGTTGAAAAGACGTACGCGCTACTGATAAGCTGTAAACTTTGTTTATTCACCAGATAAGAGGGTGCGACCCGCGTCGGCCGAGGCGTTAGCCGAACTGCCGGGCGAAGAACGGAGGCCGCGGAGATGGGGATGGGGATTGCTTCTCAGAACTAGAGCAGAGTGAGGGAGCCCGCTGTGGGGGGCGTCCCGCTGAGCGCAGGCAGGCGGCGAGTCCACCCGGCGAAGCGCGAAGAGGGGTGCGGGCCTGTCCATTAGCGCGCACTGCTCCAGTCACAACAGAACGGACGAGGACGCACACTTCGAAGTCAACATTTACATAAGCGGTAGCTTGGGGCAAATATTTCAGTCTCCTTTTTCAAAGCAATTATTGGCACTTTGATTCCTTAAACCAAACTTAAAAGAGGAAATTGGTCTTTCCTAATGGTTGTAATCTTGTGATGAATAGAGTAAGCGGAACAAATAAAATACTGCAGGTTATGCAACTATATTCTAAAATCCTTCAATTATTCTTATTGAGCTTGAACTTATTTAGCAAATCTATTCAGCAATATACACCTAGCTGCCAGGCATCCTTTCAATAATTAGTAATATGCATTATGACAAGCTGGATGTCTGTTGCGTAATGTCAGGATGTGAGGAATGTCTCAAATTGGCATTTTTGGGAAACAGTTTTGAATCTCCGGGGTGGTACAGTGATTTCGACGCTCGGACTGTGCGCAAGCATGCGGTATCGCATCGTGGCCTCGGCGGCCGCTTTTCTGTGGAGGCGAAAAGCAAGGTGCCCGTGGGCTGTGCGAGGTTTAGTGCACCCCTTCTTATGCGGGCAATTGTTTTTTATTGTGAAACTTGAATGCGTGAATTGAATAATGTGAAATAGTCCCATCTTCTTACCTATACACTTGTGTTCGATTTGTTTCTTTTTTGGAAGCCATGTATGACCACTGCTTCACAGTGCTTCCATCTTGTGTAATCCAGCGTTCAGGTTTGTGGTTATAAAAACAAAGCAGAGGAGTTTGCTAAATGTGTAGTATTTTTTACTACAGATTGTAATGTTACAGCCTTCTGTAAGCGGTGCGTGTTGCTTAAAGTAGTGGCTGTCACTATTTACAGAGGTAGTATATCTTGATATAGGTAGCTGCTAATACTAACTCTGAAGTAGTGTAGTTTGCTAACGGTAGTACATCTAGCTACTTGCAGTGGTAACGAATATTAGAAAAGGTAGTTGCTCTTTCTACCTCCTATAGATGGTAGATTTTGCTGAAGGTAGCTACTCTTACTACCTGCAGTGGTATGGAATATTAGTAAGAGTAGTTGCTCTTACTCCCTCCTATAGGTAGAAGATTTAGCTAAAGGTAGTTAATCTCACTACTTTCAGTGGTAGTGAATACTAGTAAAGGTAGTTGCTCTTACTACCTTCTATAGGTAGTACAGTTTGCTAAATGTAGTTGCTGGTACTACATCTAGAGGTAGAAAATTACCTAGTGGTAGTTCTGGTTACTGCCTTCTAGAGGTAGTATATGCTACTACCTAGCAGATACTACCTGCAGTTACTAACTAGTTAGTAGCATATGTCCAAGCAGTTAGTACCCTAAAACTTAGTAACCACAACTACTTTTTTTAAGAGTGTGTAAACGTAACACAAGCTCCTATTTTGTCGGGTGCAAGGGTTTGTTGTTCAATATGTCCCCTTTAAGGATGCAAATTGTTTTATGGTGTGCAAGCTTGGTGTAGCGAATCGCACAGATTAGTTTACAGTCTGCTATGCTGCCACATTTGGTAAATTAGCTTGATAACACTTTCGCTCAAGTGATACATCCTAGACAGACTTACATTTAAAAAAAAGTTGTCAAACGCCTTACGATAATATGGACCGAACGAGAATCTCAAATTAATGCAGACGACAGTCCAGCAAGCTATAACCACTAGCCTTCCTCAGCATACCGAGCGTCTGCTATAGCGACGACGCCGGCAGTGCATGGTCGCTTGCAACTGTGCGCGGTCAGTTTATCGTGATGTCAACAGTCCCGTAAATCGTCTGACTTGCAATATACTTGCAAGCGAATGTAGTGTGCGATAAAACAATGTCGGACTACGCCTGAAAGGGTTGTCGGAATCGGATAAATAGCGCTACAAGGAAACGCTTTACATTAACGCGTTGTGTACCTGGACCCATTTGCTATGCAAAAAACATATTCGGAAGTTTCCCAGCTGGACGTGGCCGCTCTAAGACTTTTGGGCAGGACACATTGTAGTGCATTTGATTTTTTTTCTACGATGCGCTTCACTGCAGAGACCGCCCAGGCAGAAGTCCCCGGAGGCACACAATTATTTTGAATCAGGTTGGTGCGCGCTAGGTCATCAACGGGCATATATTATAGCCAAATATATTTTTCGTCTACTTTCTTTTCCCTCGTGATATCGCTATGGCTCTGATATATCGTTCACAGCTTTCTGCGCGATTTCCTCGTCATCTCATTTGTTCTTTCCGTACGGCGCAGACAATGCAGCGCGTGCACGGACGTCGTAATGTAATAAAGCCTGTCAAAATGTTTGCCCACGATTTGCTCACCGCATGCATGTATTGAGACGCAACTATATATGCATTCATTTTAATACACACCGCCTTTAGTTAGCCATGATCGATATTTTCAGAACGCAATGACGTCGTGCCCATTATTTTGCGTTTTATTCCTCTCAGTTTACAAAATGAACCGTGTCTCGATGGCATCATTACTGCCTCACGCGACTCATGCGCGTCGCCAGCTCTAGCAATGTTTTTTTTTTTACTTCCGCCATGCAACATGATGTCGGAGCATGGCACAAGACATTCACAAAAGAAAAACAAGAAAAAAAAAACAGACGCTTGGGCGACTCGCCTTTTAGACGCGGAGGTTCGTCTGGAAACGCGGCGCACGTCTTTATTGATAAATATGCTATACAGATATTATACAGAGATGTCATACGCGAAATGTTGCTGCATACTTTTATGCATGGTTTTAAAATAATGCACTATAGCTCTTAACAAACGACTGCTTTCGTAGCCGCAAAGTCAGCTTCTTTGCGAACTATTCATTACATTGTGGCATGCCATCGTTGTCTCGGTGCATAAGAAGACGATAACCTCAGCACGCCTGCCAAGCATGCGCAATTCGTACTTCGTAGCAGCAGGAATGAATGCCGGCGGTTCGCTGTCCCGTTCCCGCCTGGTTCAGCGGGTCCTGCTAAATATATTTGTGGAGACCCGATAACGAGTGTCTATGGTTCATCTCCACAAATTTGGTGACTCCGGACTTCACGTCTTCGCTCTCTGCCTCTGCCCTGCACTTGTATCAACCGCTTCGCTAGGCCTACCAGCGTCCGGAGCTCGAGACACCGCCTACATTTAATTGTGTAAGCCGTGGCCACGGATTTTCCCATTCATGTACCGCCTCCGTCGCCTCATACGGCGTCACCTCATCAGTCCGCGGTCTATGCTCTCAACCTCCCTGACTTCTCGTCATCGGACTCGGAACTTTGGTTCCTCACCATCGAGACTTTGTTCCGCCGGCACCGCATCACTTCGCAGGTGACCATGTTCGACCACGTAATTTGTGCACTCACGCCTACTACTGCTGCGATTGTTCGCAACGTCTTGGGCTCTCCGTCAGCCGATGGCCCTCACGATAATCTTCGGGCGACGCTGATCCAGCGAACTTCTGAAACGGAGCCGCGTCGTCTGCAGCAGCTCCTTACCTCAGAAGAGCTCGAGATCGCATGCTTACTGTGCTGTTGCGTCGCATGACCGCCCTGGCTGGAGATTGCGCTGCTTCACACGACAGCACACTCCTGCGGGAACTCTTCCTGCAGCACCTATCACCGCAAGTGCGCATTATCCTGAGGGTGTCTTCATCTGAGACACTGGAATCTCTCGCTACGCTGGCAGATAATATTATAGACATCGGTTTCCCATCTATGGAAAATATTCCTCCTTCTTTTGCCTTTCAGTTGCCAAGTGCAGCTGCTGACGATCGCTGTGACCGCCTCACCGATGCATGCGAATAAGGAGCTCACTCGGCAAGTAGAGCGGCTTACAGCTGAAGTTGTAGCCCTTCACACTCGCTGGCCGCGTTTCTCACCTTCCTTTCGCCGTACCAGCCCCCTACTCCTGGTAACCGTCCTCCGCCCTTCAGGATCTTTTGCTAGCACCACCGCCGTTATGGCTCTCGCATACGCAATGCCGCCAGCCTTGCGCATTTACGGGAAACGGTCCGGCCGAACACTGAAGGCGACTGGTGTTCTCGGCCCATGATACAGTCGCCTCTTCCATGTCTATGACCGTATAACGAAAGCCCGCAACCTAATCGACAGCGGAGCCGAGATCTGTGTGCTTCCGCCTACGTTGGCTGAGCGACGCCGTCCTTCAGACTTTCCACCTCTAATCGCCGCTGTCAGCGGATCGACCATACAGACATAAGGCCAGAAGTCGGTGACTGTCGGCAGTGGACTCCGCCGTACCTTTCGCTGGGTACTTGTCATCGCGGACGCGCGCTCGCCAATCATCGGCGCCGACTTCCTATGACACTACAGGCTCCTAGTTGATGCATTCGGCAATGCCGCATACTGGATTCAGAAACGAGCTTAGTCGTCCAAGGAGTCTCTTGCCGTGATCCACTACTCCGGCTCCTCCAGGCGCACAGCACAGTTCCCGACCCTTGGTCGAGCTTACCTGCCGAGTTTCCGGACGTTTCCCGACCCCCGTCTCTCAAGCACCTGTCGCGCACAGCGTGGCGCATCATATTGTTACGACTGTGCCTCCCATGTTTGCTCGCGCTCGTCGCCTCGCACCGGGTCGCCTCGCTGTAGCCAAAAAAGGATTAGAGCATATGCATGGAGCCTGGCTTCATCCGTCCTTCCTTCAGTTCTTGTGCATCGCCCCTCCACATGGTGCCCAAATATAACGGCGACTGGCACTCGTGCGGCGATTACCTGGCTCTCAGCAAGACCACAGTCCCTGACAGCTACCTGATTCCACATATCCAGGATTTTACATCGGCCCTTCATGGCTGCACAATCTTCAGCAATGTTATTCTCGTGAAGGCATATCACCAGATTCCTGTAGAGCTCTCAGATATCCTGAATACCGTTATTATTGCACCTTTTGGCATGTTTGAATATCGTTGGATGCCTTTCGGTCTTCGCAATGCGGCCCAGACGTTCCAGCGCTTTGTTGACCAAGTCCTACGCGGTTTGACGTGCTTCTTTGCCTATCTTGATGACATTCTCGTCTTCAGCCCTACGTCAAAGGCCTACAAGCTCCATCTGCGTCAAATCCTCGCCAGGCTCTGTCGCTTTGTCTTGTGGTCAATGAACCGAAAAGCGAGTTAAGCTTTGCAGAGTTTGGACCTTCTCGGCCATGGCATGAACGCACATGGCATCCGCCCGTTACAGACCTGTGTCACCGCCATCACTCAATTTCCCCGGCCCACTACCGGCCGGCAGCTTCGCGAATTTCTCGGCCTCGCCAACTATTATAAGCGCTTCATTCCTCGCCGCGCTGCAATACTGCAGCCTCTTCACGACCTTCTCTCGGGCCACAGTAAGCCGACAGCTCTTCTGGCTTGGAGCGATACCACTGACCGCGCATTCAACGGCATTAAAGCTGCGATCGCCGGCACCACGATCCTCGTTCATACCAAATGTGATGTGCCCACATCCCTCATGTTTGACGTATCGGACACTGCTCCAGCGCGGTCTTGCAACAGTTCGTGGCTGGTGTTTGGCAGCCAATCAGCTTCTTTTCCAAGAAGCGTACGCACCCTTAGCGCCGCTACAGCACCTTCGGCCGAGAGCTGCTTGCAATATATTCAGCCGTGAAGCACTTCCGCCATTTTCTCGAAGGACGCCCTTTTCATATCTTTACTGACCACAAACCTCTGACGTCTCCGCTGGCATCCAGCAGTTCCTCCTACACTCATCGGGAAACTAGGCAGCTCGCCTATATTTTCCAGTTTACCGGCGACATTCGTCCCATCAGCGGCAAGTTGAAATGGTTGCTGATGCTCTTTCTCGCACTGAAGTCAATGGGATGGGCAATGGAAGGCCAACCATCGACTGCACGGCTATGGCTGCCTCTCAAGGAGCCGATGCCGAGCTGCAATCACTTCGCACGCGCGACACCTCTCTGGTATTGGAGGACGTCTTTCTTCGAGACTGCGCCGTTCCTATCGTCTGTGATACGCTGACCGGTCGCCCTCGTCCCTACGTGCTTCTATCATACCGCCGAGCCGTCTTTGATGCCCTCCATTCTTTGACCCATCCTGGCATCTGCGCACCTCAGCGCCCCGACACACTGCGATTCCTCTTGCATCCTTCCCGTCCCCGGGCGCCCGCTTCAGCCATCTGCATGACGACATTGTCGGTCCTCATCCTCCCTGCGGGAACCACCGCTACGAGTTAGCCTGCATTGACAGGTTCACGAGGTGGCCTGAAGCGATGCCCCTTCTGGACATAACGGCGAAGTCATTTGTAAGAGCGCTCACCACACCCTGGATAAACCGCTACGGTGTCCCTTCCACTATTACGACTGATCGTGGTGGTCAGTTTGGCTCAGCATTATTTGCTAACATATTTCGGCTTATCGGCGTCATCCAAGTTAAGACGACCTCTTACCACCATATTTCGAATGGTATTTATTTATTGGATACCTGCATCTCCCGTAGGGCATTGAACATCTTCACCGGCAGTTGAAAACTTCACTTATGGCGTCCGCTTTCCCTGCTCTATGAATTGAGCGCCTACCTTTCGTCCTGCTTGGTCTCCTACCGCATTTCGCAGTGACTCCTCTACCTGTGCAGCAGAGTTAAGATTTGGCACCACACTCCATGTCTTTTGGCGAGACCTTCGAGCCCTCTCCATCCATGCCTGCTGACATCACAGATTACGCCTGCCGACTACGTAGTGCTATGAGCAATGTCATTGCATCACGTCAGCGACAGTATTCCTCTCGTATCCACACCCTCCCCCCCCCCCCTCCGACCTGCAGCGGTGCATACATGACTTCGTTCGCCAAGACGCTGTTGGTCTACCCTTACGGCTACCGTACGATGGTACGTACCAGATGCTCCGGCGTGCTCCTAAGTACTTTCTATTGCGCATCAACTGCCGGGAGGACACAATCTCCGTTGATCGCCTTAAACCCGCCCACCTCGACTCAGACGACATCGCAAACTGTGTCACTGCAACCCCTCCCGATCGTGCCAGTTCTCGCCGCGTACGCTTCACACTCCCAGTGTCCGCTTTCCGCTATTCCCCTACGCTCATGTCTTCATCGCAAAAGGGGGGGGGGGGGGGGTCCTACGGCATGCCATCGTGGTCTCGGCGCAAAAGAAGACGACAGCCTCAGCACGCCTGCCAAGCACGCGCAGTTCGTTCTTCATGTCAGCAGGACAGAATGCCGGCGGTTCGCTGTCCCGTTCCCGCCTGGCTCAGCGGGTCCAGCCAAATATATTTGTGGAGACCCGACAAGAGTGTATGTGGTTCATCTATCCTATTGATGACCTCGAGTGGCGCAACCGACGACTGAACTTAGAAATTCATGGTGTACCACTAACGGACAATGAAAATCTTTTGTCAAAAATTAATGCTATTGCCAGTCAAAGTGCATTACCCCAGTTGTCAGAACATGATATCACACCGATTGCCGCCTAAACATGGCAAAGTGCCTGGCATAATCTGCCGTTTCGCAAGAAAGAGCATGAGGGACCAATGGTGGACTAGCAGGCGAGATCTGAAAACTGCAGATGATGTTCACGTGCTGGAGAACTTGACCAGGCGAAATCGAGACTTGTTGAAGGAAGTGAAGGATTGGGCAAAGGCAAATAAGTTCAAGTATGTCTGGCGCAGTAACGGAAAAATTTTTATAAGAAAAACTGATGGTGTGCCAGCAATAGTCGTGCAGCACTATTGCGATCTTGACAAGCTGCACTAAGAAGGAGTAGTCGATTTTTTGTGTGTGTTGCAACCAGTTATGCGGACTACAACGAAAGTTCCTTATCTACTACCCGACGACTTCAAAGATTACCTTGGACCGGTTTTTCACACGTCATTCTAATGCCTTCATGTCAACGCTCGATCTGTTAGATATAAGCAAGAAAATTTTGAGACTCTCCTCCAACAGTTAGATGTGCCCATTGATGCCATCATTAGCGAAACGTGGTCTACAAATGATTGTGATGTTCTGCGAATGCCTGGTTGTGAGACCTTTATTCTAAATCGTGACGCCGGCCTTGGCGGCGGCGTTTCAATGCTATTAAAAAAGGAACAGCGCCCTGAACTACTGCAGCAGTTCACAACTTCTTTGAGCGATTATGAAATGTTAACAATATGCATAGACAATACTGTTTTTGCAGTATGCTATCGGCCGCCAAAAGGCTGTGTAGCTATATTCCTGGATTTTCTTGAAACCCTGATTTCGTTTACTGCCAGTCAGCAGTTAAGCCTTGTTTTTGGTGGTGACCTATAAATATTAATATGTTATCCACAGACACATCCCAAAATATCTTAAATTTATTGCTTAGAACACATGGACTTATGAATGTAATTAAAGCACCAACGCGTGTTACTGCCACGTCTTCATCACTCATAGATCTGTTTATTACCAATTATGATCCTAGTATGATCAGTTCTGGAGTAATTATCTCTGACATCAGCGATCACTTGCCAATATTTATATGCGTTAAAATATTTATAGAAAGGAACGCACTCCTTCCAACTTGTCTCTGAAAAAACTCTGTCCACATTTAGAACTGCGATCGAAAGATGCAACTGAACGCCTGTGATCTTAGAAAATGATGCCAGTAATGCGTATGAGGCATTCTTAAACATCCTAAAGCCAATTTACAAGTCCTGCTTTCCGATAGTAACTAGAAAACAAAGACGTCACAGTCGCAAGCCATGGATCATACAAGAATTAAGGGCAAAGATAAATGCAAAGAACAGACTATACCATAAGTTTATTAAAACGAAAGCTGAATGCGATTTAGCAGCATTTAAAAAACATCGCAATCGTTTGAATGCCGAACTTAAAAAAGCCAGAAACACTTATTACAAAAATCAATTTACGTCTACTCGGGATCGTGCCGACATTACGTGGAAGCGACTAAACGCTATATTAGGGCGAAGTAGTGAAGGTGCTGATTTAAATACGCTAAATATTAACGGCGTGAACGTATACGGAAAAGAACTTGCAGACACGTTTAACGCACATTTTGTTAGGGTCTCCAGGAATATGGCTCCGCAAACTGATACCAGTGAAGTTGTCCACATTCGTGTCACTATATTTCACGAACCGGTTGATATGAAGAAGATGTAACGTCAGTTTTTCAAGAACTGAACAGTAGCACATCAACTGATATTGATGGCATCCAGATAAAGCCTATTAGGTATGCTTTTGATCTCATTTTACCATATGTTACGTACATCCTAAACCTTTGTGTCATCACTGCTGTATTTCCTCGTAAAATGCAAATCGCGCGTGTAAGTGTTATCTTCAAAAAAGGTGATAAAAATGAACTCGGGAATTATAGGCCAATATCTATCTTACCCGTATTCTCTAAACTACTAGAAAAAGTAATACTCAGGAAGTTTTTACGCTTTGAAGAAAAGCACCAAATCATAACAGCGGCTCAGTATGGCTTCCGTAGGCACCGATCTACTGAACTTGCATTATTAGAGCAAAAGGAATATATATTGAACGAACTTGAAAAGAATAAGATAGTTATTGGCATATTTCTTGACTTTTCTAAGGCGTTCGACCTACTTAACCACGAAATACTTCTTTGTAAGCTTCAGCGCTATGGTTTCCGCGGACATGCACTATCGCTTGTGCAGTCCTATCTCATGCATCGAAAACAGGCAGTAACAATAAATGGTATTTTATCAGATACGCATTCTGTAGGCTGTGGCGTTCCATAGGGAGGTATTTTAGGTCCCTTTCTCTTTAATATATATATAAACGATATCGTCCACACAGCTCCACTCGTGAAATTTGTTATCTATGCTGATGACACCAGCATTTTTTTTTGCCGCAGATAGCATATCAGAACTGACAGATACTGCAAACAATACGCTTAAGCAAATAGAACACTGGAGTAACAAAACTCGTTACGAATTAACGCAACTAAGACAAAAGCCGTTGTTTTCAGAGGAAAAAACAAGCCAGTTTTTATTACCAAGAATATATACCTACAGTCTGTGCCCTTAGAAATCGTGGCTTCATTTAAAACATTAGGCGTAATATTTAAGGAAAAAATGTCATGGGATGAACATGTTACCTTGCTTGTAAATAAATGCTCAAATATTATTGGCCTTATATACAGGAACCGTGAGGTATTACCACGAAACGTAATTTTGATGGTATACCATTCATTGTTCAGTTCTCGTCTGAACTATAGTCATTTAACATGGGGTACAACAACAGCAGGAAATCTTCAGATGCTGCAAGTGTGACAGAAAAAATTCCTAAGGATTCTTGAAAATGTTCCGCCAACTTACCACACGACACCCCTTTTCTTAAATTACAGTATACTTCCAATAACCAAGCTTTATGAATACTGCTTAAGCAAGGCTATAAAAAACAAGGTCTCAAAAAACACTTCTTTTTTTTGTAAATTAGCTGGGCTAGAAAAACGAGAGTCATCATACAATATAAGAAATGCTGAGCAGTGGAGTGTAAAAACTTACAGAACTTCGTTTGGTGAACAAACATTAAAGCTAATAGACTACCCTGACTGCTTAACAACTTAGCACAAAGCAATATCTTTCTTCCCAGGGCTGCACGTCGGAATTTGTTTCAGTACTTTTTGCATTCAATAGAACGGTTTTGTTCATGACTGATTTAACCTTTTTTTTTTTTTTTTTTTTTTACTCGCCGTAAGTGTGGGCTTCTATCTGCTTGTTTTCATTGTGTACCTTGCGTTGATAACTGTAAACTGACACGAGCTGTATTTATTATCTCAATGTTTCCTCACCCTTTTTTTTCTCTCGCTTCTATCTGCTTGTTTTCATTGTGTACTTTGCGTTCATAACTGTACACTGACAAGAGCTGTATTTATTATTTCAATGTTTCCTTACCTTGTGTTTAAATTCACATGACATGTGCTTTTCATATATGCCTGAATACTGTGGTGCTGCCAAAGTGGGGGCCCGTGGCTCTGTCAAGCTGTCAAACGGCAGCTTTTACCCCGGGCTCCCGCCATCATTTGTACCAGGATGGCAAATAAATTGAATTGAATTGAATCTCCACAACATATATTTTGTTGGGGCTGCGCTACCGCAATGAATTTCTAATTCTCATTAAGACGAGGGGATTTAAAAGTAGATTGACTCCGCAATGACGCAGCTGACTTTGGCCCACATTTCTTCAAAGCGCTGGCCAACGTTTAACCACCGGCCGCCACTTCTGGTGCTCTGCGAAACGAGAAAAATGTGGCGGTAGGTTGTGTTTACATATGTTTCTATGGGTTGCCATCCCAACTCGCACCCCCATACGTTTCACTGGTGTATAAAAAGTACTTCTTCTCGGTAATGAGATTTCATACTTTCACTATATATTCTGGGATGTACACGGTTGCTCTGTACCGAATAAAAACATCATAGGAGTACCGTGCAATTAGAAAACTGCTTTGAAATCTGTCGGTTCCATATATTCCTCTAGGCCCTAACCCTACTGCCCCTCCCCCTCCCCCCGACGGCCGAGCCTGGCGAAAGAAGCGCCGCCACATCGTGCTTACGCCACAGATCTTGTGTTTATAGGCCAATCTATGCGCCATCGCAGTGATCCAATCCATCGTTACGGCTAAGCCCATTTTACAATTTATTTGTCCTTCTAACTCTTTTCTTAACAACTTAAAAATATAAAAGAAGAGTGGGAGCCCGTACCCGTAAAAGCTTTACCGGCTTTGAAGCCAATTAAAAATAAATAAAACGTAGCAAAAGTTGACGATTAAAAAAAAAGCTTTCTTTTTAAACAGTGAAATAAAAATAATAGTAATAATAACAATAAAAAAGAAAAAAAAAACGAATCTGAGTTGCAATATGGTCTACGCTGGAGTAAAATCAAAAACTTCAGAAGGTAGAAAAAAAGAACTATTCTTTTCATAGCATTATACATGGAAGAGGGCTTTGTCGGGCTGGTTGGTTCATGTTGAACGCACGGCACGTGTAGAAAGGCGAGACAGACACGAGCTGCTCATGTGACACATCAGCTCATGTGTATCTCGCCTTTCTACACGTGCCGTCCATTTGAGCTGTTTCTTCCTTAGATTCAAATATCCATGGATCCATTCGGAACTGGCACCCGTGAGGGATGCTTTAAACATCAGGGCGCTCATTTAGGCATCGCTTATTAATATCAGAACGCAATCAAGTTGTCGGGCCCAGTTCTCATTGCGAATTCACTGTCTGCCTTTACTCAGCTTGAACCTGTGTCACAAGCTGCCTCACATATAGAGTGGAAGTTACGTATCTCCTGCCTCACATATACATCGGAACTTACGGGATCTGCCCGCTCCTCCAAGCATGCTTTGACATAACGCTTTGGGGCAGCGACTGGGCACGCAAGCGCCCTTGACGATGGGACGCAGCGCAAACAGCCGACAGTATAAAAAGGTAGACCGCGACGGTCCGCTGTGGGAAGATTCAATATTCCGGGCTGCTCTGGGAAAGCGTTTTGTTTTTCATCAAGCCTGCAATCAACTCATCGCTTCCCTTTTTTTATAAGGCCGCCGCTACCAATCAACTCAGCGACTTCGACGGCTCATTTAACAAGAAACCCGTGAGAATTCCTTCTTTGCCACAGACTCTCGGTTAGTTGAATATTATTTCCGCCTTTATTTAACCTTGATCTGATTTAATATTTTACGCTTTCTGTGTAATTCTGTGATTTCTGTGTAACTCTTGCTCTTACTTACTATATCGGAATTCTTGCTTTGTTATCTTCATAGTCATATTTTTCACCGTGTTTTGTTCATTCTCGAAGTTTTCCTCTTGTCAGTTAGCAAGTCGTCTTTTATTACTATTGTGTCGTTTTATTTTTTTATTGTATTCTAATATTGTGCAGTGTATTTCGGACTAATATCTATAAATATCCAATTGTTTGTAAAAGAAAGTGACATTCTTGAACTTATTCCTCAATCACACACCGACACTCGTACTCCACGGGTAGACCGGCCTAACTTTTAAATGTGTTCTCAAACCTCATAGATGGACGACTGGTAACCGTAAATGGGATCCCACGCCTCTGTTAACCGTAAAGCGGGTGTTTGTGAAGTGAGCCTTCGCGGCATGAGCGTGTTGCAGTGGCGTCGCTGTGCCCCCCCCCCCCCCCCCCCTTTTTGTCCCCGCTTTTAAGCACCGGATCGGAACTTCCCGTTTACTTCCTCTGTAGTGATCAGACTTTCCATTCCACTGAGCAAAAGGCATTCCATGTCTTTCGGCTCTTTGAAAGCGTAAGGTGGAAGTGTGATTGGGTAGTGCAGCGAGAAAGACAAGAGATAAATACGCAAGACAAAAGACTGCCGGAGAGATGTACTGCCAGCGGTCCTCGCTTGGGAAAGGAACGGGAATTACACAGAGGCGATGCGGCGGCGCGACCGCTGTCGTCTGACACGCTCTCGCGCAGAGGTTCCCGACGGGTTAATGCAGGGTACACGCACGTACAATCAATATGAAGGTGATCGCGGCAGCTTCTACCGGTGGGCCTTTCAAGCTGCACAGCGGCCGATTTCGCAACTGCGAAAATAATTATTGTGCCGCCTTCTTGCCCTCCTACGCTCTTCCGGACTACAAGCATCACCCCGCTGACTAACTGGCAGGCTTTTTTTTTCTACTCACAACGTTGCGAACATGATTTTGCTGACGTGGTCTGCGGACACGGTCTGCAGACAGAAATCTGTGGACATAGCGAAGTAATGTTTTCGTGTGTCACCGCACCCAGCTTGATGACGTGTGAAAAAAAAAGAAACATTGTTACTAGCTAGCGGGGAGTGTCAGCTGTTACAGGAACGGCGAAAAGAGCGAGAGGGGCTACCAAGATGTTTCCCACCACGGAAGCTGATGACGTAACGTGGCGCTGCTCTTTGTCTCGGTTGCGGCTCGAGCGATCACCTTCATATTCATCGCGACTGTACTCTCCCGAGCAATATGAGCAAGAACACGCGACGGCATTGGCCCTCGAAACCGACTTGGGGCGTTACGCTGCTGCCGCTGTCGGAAACAAAGTAGAAAGGGCGCCGCGGTTCCGCTAACTGTTGGCACTCCCGCCTTGCTAGCGTTGCTGCAAACGGCAGCTGATTGCAAGGCGCTAGTTGTGAAAAGGCGATTATGGAGCGCAGATCGCGGACCGTGCTGTCTGTAGTTCTGCGACAAATACCGCTGTTGACCCTTTATTTTCTATGTGGGCCAATTTAAAACGTTGCCCCAAAGATATTCGTTTAGAGCATGCTAGGCACACCCACACCCACATAGAAGAAAAAAAAAAGATAGCAAACAGCGGTATAAAAGCGCAGAACTAGAGACACCACTGTCCGTAATCAGCTTTCCATAAGCGCCTTATCATCGCTAGCGCCTCGCAATCAGCTGCTGTTTCTCAGCAAAGTGGGTTTCGAGTCTATTTACCATGCGCTCGCGTGTTCCTGCTCATATTGCTCATTATAGTACGTACACAGGCCCGGCGCACCGTTAAAATGTCGTGGAGTCTTTGGCATAAAGTAAGCAAGTGTTTTCAAGTACTCCTAAAAAAAACAAATTCGTTCTACACTTGCCGGTCAGTTTCTCAGTTGCAACAATGCGCGCCTTATCGCGTCTTTACGCAATAATTCATTTCGCTCCCAACCCCTCCTCCTTCCTACTGTCCAGCTGCACCCACTGAGCTCTGCGCCTGGTGAGGAAGGCACCCCCTTCGCGACGCCACTGAGCGAGTGGCTGTCTCACAACACGGAAGTCCTGAGCTCGACTTGCACCCCCACTCAAATATGCCTCAGTTTTCATTTCCGCTCAATTACCTTCCTTCATTTTCGGAAGTTCTTTGATAAATTTGGCGTTAAACTGAACATTTCAAACTGCTCCTGAATTTTCCATCGAGTTTTTTCGTTACGGCGAACGATGACGATGTCGATTTTTCTGCGATACGGGACCGTTAGCGACACTACATTAAAATCTGGTGATTTCGACTGATGAAGCCATATCATCATCATCATCATCATTTATTTTCCCAGACGAAAAAGCTGTTGAAAAACAGCTTGAGGGTGCTTGGAGCCCGTACAAGGCAGCGGCATACAAATCATGTCTGTGCATTAGCATCTAAGACAAAAATCACCATTCTTTTTTTAGTGTACATGTCAAGATTACAAGGAAAACATACACAGATCTCAAATATCGCTAAAAAGGAAAAGTAGCAAGGAAAGGTCAGGACCAAGAAAATTTCATTATGAGCAAATCAGCATCAACCTATATGGGAGCGGTGCTGGCATGGTGCGGCTGGCGCAGAATGTCTGATATATTGGATCGAGGCGCGTCTCTATGAGTACATATTAAAAGAGCTGCCAATGCAAAGGCAGGGTAAATGAAAACAAATAGTGATTATTATGATTAAGTAATTGATCAGTCAATACAGCTTACCAGCAGAAAAGCAGGGCTCAAAAATGCAGCTAGTCATTTAGCACTTATTTGTAGGAGGCATGTGGCGCGTGTACACATTACTTTCTCGCACATGGCTGCAGCATTATCAATGTTTTTGCCTCTACACAAAGGCCAACCTTAACTCTATGCTTCAGGCCGCCATAGAGAAAAACGGCAGGAGCTGAAAAAAAATCTCCCCCGCAAACATCGCCAATCCTCGCAGCGCCGTATCAGCAGCTGCAATTCGTATCCCGGAAAGACTTTAGAAAACGACCGCTAGGTGGCTTTCAGTGGCGCCCTATAGGCGATGCACGGGGCGTATATTACCCGCTTTGGGCGGACATAACTTGAGGAGGATGTAACGTGGAGACCTGGTTAATTGGAGAAATATGGGAGAGGCCTTCGCCCTGTAGTGGGTATAGTCAGGATGATTATGATTATTATGAACTTGAGGAGTGTTGACCTAAGGCATGTGGCGGCTATGCCTCGCTAATCGAGCTTCGAATGCGAAGAGTCGTAAGGCTGCAGCGCTTTCTTGGACTGAGGCTCGTAAGCTCACCACGGGTGACCGAAAGGATTAAAATACAGGTGGATATCTAAAAACTGAACTGAATCATGAGCATGAATCATGAGGGATTTGGAGCCGGCACGCTTGCCGACATGCACCTTACATCGCTTCTGTTGCTGCAGGTTGCTGGCGTCCTTGCAGCGGAGCTTGTTGGGTTTGGTGTCGACCGAAGAGGACCGTCGGCTGTTCTGGGTCTTCCTTCGTCTGCGGCGTTGCCGTGGGTGGAAATGACAGCCGGCGGAACGATTCCTTCGACCGTTATCAGCAATGTACTGCTACGGAACGGGACTATCTACAGGGACCGTCATCAAATAAACTTCAACCAACGGAAGCCACGTGACACGGACCAACCGTACTTAAACGAGCGACACACTGGCTACGTGGGATTTGGAGCCGGCACGCTTGCCGACATGCAGCTTACATCGCTTCTGTTGCTGCAGGTTAGTCGTAATTATCCAACTCTGCTTTGTAGATTATTGATTGCTCTGCCGGCTCCACGTCCCACTTGTGCTGTGTCTGTTTGTCGTAAACGAACATCGATAAGGCTTTGTAGCAAACGTTTTCGTCTTTTTGCGCATAGGGCTCTGTACCCAGCACTGATATTACTGCTTTCAGGCGATGTTGAGTTAAATCCCGGCCCACTGGATTCCAGGGAGCTAGAACTACTTAAAGGTTTGCAAGAAGGTCAAACTGCAATATTGAGTAAACGAGAGAGCATTGACACTAGGCTAGCAAAGCATGAAGCAATGACGGCAGAAATTAACAACAAACTGCGAGTGACAGAAGGCCAGATTGCAACGCTACACGATACAGTAAGCAAACAAGAGAGTACCATCACAAACATAACAAAAGTTAGAAAACTGCGTGAAAATAACGTCGACTCAGAAAACAGAAGCCGTCGAAATAACCTAGTCTTTTATGGCATCGACGATGACGAGTCTGAGACGTGGGAATAGTTCGAGGATTTGCTCAAAAGTGTTTGTAAAGAAAATTTAGGTTTAGAACTGCACTCATTAGAAAGAGCGCACCGTATAGGTCGCTATCACGAGCACAGGAAAAGGCCGATTATTGTCAATTTCGCCTCCTACAAAGAAAAATCTAATGTTCTTTCCAGTGCTAATAAGTTCAAAGGAACTTCATACAGCGTTGACCAAGACTACTCATCCGAAACAAGAGATATTCGGAAACGGCTTTGGGAATATGCCAAGGCCAATAAAGTGGGAGAAAACAGTCGCGTCAAATTAAGCGCCGGTAAATTAGTTGTAGATGGCTAAATGTTTAGGTGGGACAAAGAGTAGAAAGAAGTTTTCCCATTCATCAAAAATAAATGGCCAAGACACAGGAAAAGAGGGCGTGAAAAATTTGATTTGACTGCGATAACAGTGGATTGTAGAAGCGTCGTAAACAAAGTTGACGACCTTGCTGCTCTTATCAGTTCTGTACAAGCCGATTTAATCTTTGGGACCGAATCGTGGCTGGATTCTTCTATCAAAGTGAAGTGAAGTGATTCCGCATGACTTCGTTGCTTATCGGAAAGATAGGTCTCGTATGGGTGGTAGCGTCTTTCTCCTAGTTAGACGCTCTTTAAACTCATCTGAACTAGATATAGGCCGCGACGATATAGAATCCGTGTGGTGTAAAGTAACAATGCAGACTATTCATCATTTGCCGCCGGAGTGTTCTACCAGCCCCCAAACGCGTCTATCACCACGCTGAAGATTTTACAAGAAATTATTTCCGAAGCCTGTTGTCATACTTTGCTGCTAGCAGGTGACTTTAATTTGCCCGACTTTAAATGGCATGACGGAGCTTGTGAGTATGCAGCTGGTGGAAGCTTAAACTTGGAAATGAAAAGTAGTGTAAATTCATTCGGTTTAACGCAGTATGTGACTGAACCTACTCGTGGAACTGATATATTGGACTTATTTTTATGTAACTCGCCAAATATGGTAAAGCTTGTGAATCTCATTCCGGGAATAAGTGACCACCATGCTGTAGTCGCAAGCATTAAAACTAAAAGTAGCAAACAAACAAAACACGTGACCAGGAAAGTGTACCTATATGATAAAGGGGATTATGCAAGCCTGTCAAGGAAGCTTTTCGATTATTTACCGGTCTTTGAATGCCTCTCTGATGATTGTGACGTTCATGAATTATGGATTAATTTTAAAGAAAAACTAAAGGAACTTACCGATGCCTACATTCCCAGTGTCGAACATACCGGACGTAAACCGCTTATGAAACCATGGATGGCTATGCGTACATTAAAAATAGTTAGGAAACGAAGGCAGATATTTAAAAATTATCTGAAAACTAAAAGCATTCGTCACTTTGAAAGTTTGCGTGCTGCAACCTCTGAGTGCAAACGGAATATAAAGGATGCAAAGGGACGCTATTTTGAAAAACTTGGCAGAGAAATAAAATTAAATGCCAAGGTTTCTGGAAGTACATGAAAGGATACGGAGCAGATCCAACGGGAATCAGCGAAATAGTTTTTAATAATGAGGCGTTATTAGATGATACTGAAAAGGCTACTTGCTTGAATAACTACTTCCGGTCGGTATACTTACCAAACCACAGCTGCAGTCCTTTACATCAAATAAGGGCTGTTCAGGCTATGAAACCAGTGGAGCTATCTGTGAATGGAATCAGAGCACTAATAAATAAAATTAACGATAATAAGGCAAGCGGACCAGATGGCATTTCTCCTCGAATTCTAAAGAATTGTGCTGAACCTATTTCTCTTTATCTCTATGTAATCTACAACAAGTCGCTATCTCGCGGTGCTCTTCCAGATGATTGGAAAATTGCACATATTGTTCCCATTCATAAGGGGGGGGGGGTCAAAACAAGAAGTCGCCAACTATAGGCCTATCTCACTTACATCCATACCGTGCAAAGTAATAGAACACATTTTATATAAAGAGATAATAACACACTTATCGGCAAACAACTTACTGGCTTCACAGCAACACGGGTTCCGTAAGGGCTTATCTTGCACGACACAACTTATTGAATTTTATCATGACCTTGTATTTAATCTTGACAAGGTTGGCCAAATCGATTGCGTTTTCCTGGATTTTCATAAGGCATTTGATACTGTTTCGCACCCATTGCTTTTAAGAAAACTTGCTGCATTAAATATTAATCCTACAATACTTGCCTGGATCGAAAGTAGTTTATCTTCCCATCGACAGTGCGTGGTATTAAATGGAATGAAATCTAGTTCTGCAGATATAACATCAGGTGTCTCACAGGGCTCAGTTTTAGGACCACTTTTGTTCTTAATATATATAAATGACATTTGTTCCGGAATCAATTCCAGTATACGGTTGTTTGCCGATGATTGTGTTTTATATAGACAAATTAGAAATCAAGACGACGTTGCCCAGTTTCAAAGTGACTTATCATGTGTTCTTGAATGGTATTCTAAATGGAAAATGAAGTTATATACTAAAAAATGTGTTAATATTACGTTTGCACGTAAAAAACATAAATTAGCCTCAGAGTATATTATCAGCGGTCTGGACGAGTCTTCAGCTGGAGTGAAGATTGCTGGAAAACGTATCAACAACCTTAGATACGCAGAAAGTGAAGTGGAATTCAAGAGACTTCTGATGCGCGTACAAGAAGAGAGTGAGAAGTTTGGGCTTAAACTGAACATTAAAAAGACAAAGATCATGGCGTCTTGCCCTATCAAGTCCTGGAGCATCAAGGGACAAGAAGTGGAAGCGGTGACAGATTTTCTCTTCTTGGGCTCCAAGATTACCTCGGAAGGAGACTGCAGCCATGAAATTAGGAGACGCCTGCTTCTGGGAAAAAGAGCAATGGTTAGCCTTGACCGCCTAGTAAAGAGCAGAGACATTAGTCTGCCAACCAAGATCTGTATAATTCGTGCTATGGTCTTTCCAGTTGTGATGTATGGATGCGAGAGTTGGACTGTGAAAAAGGCTGACCGCCGAAGAATTGACGCGTTTGAATTGTGGTGCTGGCGAATACTCTTGAGAGTTCCTTGGACTGCCAGAAGATCAAATCAGTCGATATTGTCGACATAAACCCTGACTGCTCATTGGAGGGTCAAATTCTAAAGTTAAAGCTCAGCTACTTTGGTCATCTGATGAGAAGAGAGGAGTCGCTGGAGAAAGATTTGATGTTGGGAAAGGTTGAGGGTCGCCGGAGAAGGGGTAGGCAGCGAACGCGATGGTTAGATGGCATCCTCGAGGCACTGCAGATGAAGTTATGTGATGTTAGGAAGATAGTGAGAGACCGGAAAGCGTGGCGTGACATGGTCCATAGGGTCACGAAGAGTCGGACACGACTGAACGACTGAACTGAACTGAATAGTAGTGACACAAAGTGGCGCATAAATACTTAGGTGTGACACAGCCGACTGTTCATGGAATACACATTTGGATACCGTAGTTGCAAAAGCCGCCAGGACCTTAAACTTTATACAGTGAAATCTGAAACATGTGCCGCCTTGTTTGAAATCAATAGCCTACTTAACGTACGTTCGACCGCTGCTCGAATACGCTTGTGCCGTATGGGACCCTTGGCAAATAACACTGAGCAACAAAATTGAAAACATCCAAAATAGAGCAGCAAGGTTTGTCCTGTGTCGGTACTCGAGAACTGATAGCTGCACCATCATGAAAAATGAATTAGGATGGGAAACCCTCTCCTCTCGAAGAAGGAAATTACGACTTAAACTGTTGTACCAAATTTACCACAACAAAACAGGCATTCGAAAGGAAATATACTTACATAGGCCACATTATGTCTCTGCTCGAACAGATCATTGTTTTAAAATTTTGGAATACAGTGCCAGAACATGTATGCCAGTTCCTTTTTTGTTCGATCCATCAGTGAATGGAATCGGCTTTCAAGTCATCAAGTGTGCTCCATAAATAAAGATGTGTTTTTTTCCACTCTGTAACCCCCCTCCTGTAGCGCCCTCGGGCTAAGCGGGGTAATCATTGAATAAAGAAATAAAGAATAAAGGTAAATAAATTTATTAACCCTATGAATCTAGTTAGCATCAAATCTGTAACTACAACCATGCAAGTCACCTCTAGTAGATTACGTACAGCACGGAGATCACAGACATAGCTAAAAATTACGTACAAAACCCTCATTCCTCAAATGGGAGAAAACTTAGCGAGAAAAATTTCACACAGCCCAGGCGAAACGGTTGAACCAATACAAATTCCACGTTTCTGAACATAGAAACGTTTTTTGCAGCTAATAATCGTGGTATTCAGGTACATTAACACGAATTCAGAAATGGATCAATATTCACCGCAAGAATTATGAAAAGTCCCCGGTCCCGCCTCTGCAGTACTCTCCCTCAAAGTAAAGAACAGTTCATCGTGCCGCACAGAGTAAGAAATTTTTTCAGTGTGACAGTGAAACATTCCCAAAGACAAAATAAAAACAGCATAAAATTTAAGGTAGCACACAAGTTTTCATGATCCGGTTTCTACAACAAAGATCATGCAACATGGTTTCAACTACAAGCTGATTGCATCTAATGCGTGTTGAATCTGCCCTTTAGCAATACCAGGAGCGGCCAAGTCAGCCGAGCCGTAACGCCGGTCTGACCAGCCGAGCACGCGTGCAAACCGTCGGCTGTCTGAATATCGGAGCTTGATCCGCCGCCGCCACCGCGATCGCACCAAAAACGGCGCGACGAACGTAAACTATGTATTGAGCTCTCTGCGGTGATTTTAATCCAGAAAGCTATTTTATTAATAATGCATTTACGTTTACTTACTGCGTTGTGTGTTAGAACAAAGCGTAAGGCTTCCTTGACTTGCATTTTTTTTGTTTTATTTTTTAGTGACGTAACCGGCACTCCCTTGCTGAAGTTTTCGGGAAATTGCATGCGTCGAAGCGCCGCCTAGGCCCAAACTGCTTGCGTCAGTGTGAAGTTTTTCGGTCTCGACGTTTTCATCACAGTGCTCAGGAGAGAAGGAAACTGTAGACGGCGCTTACGTTCAGCGAAGGCTTCTTGCTGTGCTTCCCATTGAAAAGCTACGTCACTATTTGTAAGCTGCGACAACGGCTCAGCAATGTGCGAAAAGGTCCTGACAAATCATCGATAATAAGCGCACAGCCGAAGGAACTTGTGCAAAGCTTCCTTGTCGGCGGGCGGTGGAAAGTGTGCGATCACAGCCGTTTTTTCGGGGTCAGGGCGAACATCATCCTTGCTAATGATATGACCCAGAAACCACAGTTCTTCGTAGGCAAAGTGGCATTTCTCTGCTTTAAAAATTAGCCCTGATGACTTGATAGCTTCTAGCACTGTCCGAAGCCTTTGTAAGTGGTCTTCAAAGCTAGAGAAGACAGCGACATCATCTAAGTATACCAGATAAATCTGCCACTTCAAGCCCGCCAGCAGTGTCCATTGCTCGTTGAAACGTCGCTGGTGTGGAGCAGAGGCCAAATGGCATCACCTTGAACTCAAAAAGACTGTCCGGTGTGATGAATGCGGTCTGCTCACGATCTCTTTCGTCGACCTCAATTCGCCAATAGCCGCTCTTCATGTCAATCGATGAGATGTACCTCGCATTGCAGAACCGATCGAGTGTGTCGTCGAATCGAGGAAGAGGATCAGCATCCTTCTTCGTTATGCTGTTTAGGCGGCTGTAATCGACGCAGAAACGAAGTGTCCCGTCTTTCTTCTTCACCAGAACCACTGGCGCCGTCCAGGGGCTCTTTGATGGCTGGAAAACATTGTCACAAAGCATTTCGTCGACTTGCTCTCGGATGGCTTGGCGGTGGTAGGGGCTTTTGCGAAGAGATCGGACGTGTTCGTCTGTTTTAATGCAGTGCTTGGCAAGTAGTGTTTACCGCACCTTAGATGATGACGGGAAGCAATTACTGTAGGTTCGAAGAAGGCTGCGAATCTGGTCCTTTCTGCTGTGGGGTGATTCGGGGTTGATGTAAAACGTAGGCTGACAATATTTGTCAGGTGCTTCTTCCAGAGCTTGGTTGCTGAGGGCGAATGCATCTCGAATGTCCGCTAATTCATCCAGAAAGGCGATCGTCGTGCCTTTGTGCTGGTTTTCTGCACTGAAGTTTTTTACCAGTACCTGAGCTTGTCCATGACGGAAATGGACGATGCTTCTTGCGATGCAATGTCCTCTATTCAGCAAAAGCTGAGTATTTCCTTTCACAACACCTTCCGTGATTTCAACTCATTTTGTACCCAGAGGGACAATTTGCCACCGCTTAGCGTGGTTGGAATGATCCAACTCTAAACTAATAGGCAGAAGAAACTAATTTATTGTTTATTGCCGATATATATGTTGTGCGCCATATAAATGTACCTTGTCATGCTCGCAGTCTGCGCGGAAAACTGCCATTTTTTTCCGTTTTTTACCACCGTGCGAATGCCCAAAACTAAAATGGTAACCTCGATAGTCTTCCGGCTTTTCATTTTCCAGGGATTGCGACTAGAAAGTACACGCATCGTATTCGGTCCTTTCCCCAGGTAAACAGACAATTCTGCGCGTAGTTCCTTATGGATAATGCAAAACCACTAGAAAAAGAAATGACGCTGAGAAAATAGTCTTTTGTTCGATCAACTTCAGGCAAATTTTTCCTTCTCGACGATGAAAAAGGTACCTTCTAATCACTAATTTAATATCACATGATCGTGCTATGACCTCACGGTTTCGTTTTGTCTGCGCGTTCTCACTGACAACTGGATTTGTACTAGAGGTTAAGTAGATCCAGGGATTTAATTGCCGTCCAATACAGGCATATTGGGTCGTGCATGCTAGCCGGCTTCCTGGCCAACATGGCACGCGGCAAACCGTGGGCCGCCAAATTCCCGAGCAACCGTTGCCAAACAGGTCGGCATTCAGTCGTGGTTACAAGCTCGGGCCACGAATACTGGTCGACTTCTGCCCAACCTAGTACATGACTGACCATGGGCCGCCCAATGGCCGAGCTACCATGGCTGAATTGGTCGGCATTCAGCAGGGTGCCAGAGCTTGGACCTTGGTTGATAGCCGACTTCCGCCCTACCTGGTACATGGCCAACCATGGGCCGTCATTTGACCAAGCATCGAATGCTGGCAGGTCGGCTGCCGACCAGCTGCCTATGATCGACCATAGGTCGGCAGTCGGCGAGTGCTGTCTGGGAAATGCACCAGCGGCAGCTGGCTTGAGCATAAACTTGCTTGTATCACGGCTATCGATCTTACCAGCAATTTGCTGCTGGTCGGCGATCCTCACGAGAGCTTCATACTTGATATTCGGCTCAGTATTCCAGACGCCAACATATTTTAGCACGCTTTATTTCGGACATCGCCGCTAACGATCCGCCGTGTCGTTCGCGTACGGTATGCGGAAGGAGGGGCCACAGCGGCGGTGTTTACGGCGCTCGAGGAGGTGCTACCATATATATTTTAGCACGCTTTATTTCGGACATCGCCGCTAACGATCCGCCGTGTCGTTCGCGTACGGTATGCGGAAGGAGGGGCCACAGCGGTGGTGTTTACGGCGGTCGAGGAGGTGCCGCCATAGTGCGGTGCTTGATCGCCTAAAGGACGCTGTACGGTTTATTTTTAGATCCGCTCCGTACGTATGCGGGCGCATGTTTTCTTTTCGCTTGCAGACGTGGTGCGGAAGGGGTGCTGTATGATCGTTTTGCTGACTGCCGTTCAGCCGGACGGTTCCAGCATCCCGATTGGCGCGCCCGGGCAACGCCTTCTGTCCAATAGCATGCTCCCTCAAATGACATTCAAAGCTGGCGCGCAACCCGTGCTGCGGGGTGCTATCGATTTCGGCACCTCGGCGCAGTTCGCTTGGCTCGGGATCACCATGGCGTGGTTTTTGCTGTGATCATGGGCTCTCGTCAGCTGCCAAATGAGTAGCGCTTCACTACCGTTCATGAGTGCTTACATGGCCACCATCGCAAATTTGACTTGGCCTTTGCTCGCACGGTTCGTAGCTGCCGCCGCATCGTCTGTCCACTTTTCTGGCTTTTCTAGTACCCTTCGCTGATTTATTTAGATGTTTCTACTCCTAATTTAAATTGAGCACTGTCGAATGAACGTGCATTCATAGTTCGACGACTGATGAGCACGATTGCTACTATTGAAGAAGCCGTTTTGTTTTGTGGGCCCAAGTCAGCCTAATAAAGATATATAGTTGCTAAAGTAGCACGCACCGGTCTTGTGGATGCCAATGTATATGTGTGCAGTGAGGATAAAAGACAAAAATCTGCAATGGTGACATTCACTAGGTGTTAAAATCACGAATGGTGAAAGAAGCATCCAATAGGAGTGATATGACCGACGGCTCCAGCATACAGATAAAAAGAAAATATTGTGAAGCCTGAACCAGCGCAACCCGGGAAAAATACCAATTATGGAATAGGATCTAACATTGAATAGCCTCAAGTATGAACAAATGCAAGCTCTCTTCCGACTCCCACCCCTTCCCCCTAAAGGAAAATTGAAATGAAATATATGGGACAGATGTGTGAAAAGGAAATGGCGACTCAACGGCATTACCTGAAGAGAAAAACCGCTCACTCACAACTGATTGATTTCGGCATAAAACATGTATAGCTATTGCTATGTGGGACTAGAGCCAGGGTAATTATTGCCCAGGATGGCAGTTGAGGTATCTACATTAGCTGCAGTTTGCCCTGTTGTTACTACGTTTGTTACACAAGGCTTTCCTTTTGCTGCTACTTTATCAAAGCACTGATGTGTGCAAAACACATTCTTTTAATTCTAGAGTTCCAGAAACATAATCCTAGAATACTGTGTTATGTACTTAAAACAGAAGGAGTCTGTGACATTAAAACAACTAAAAAAAGAGAGATCATTGAGTGTGTTATATAATAGGTGTCCTAGCTTTTAGAAAGTCGATGTGCCTTAGCGCAGTAATATAATCCATCCGCGGGCTATTGAGAGTTGCCTGGCCTAGTTTGGTTTTCATTATTGAATTTTATGATTAAGACTATATAGTTAGCATTTAAATTATTGGCTTCAAGAACAGTTAGTGTCCATAAGGAAGTAGTAAACTGTCTTCCAAAACAGCTGACAGAAATGTTTGCACCAAAGTGCCTTCTATTTTGAATAATTTTTTTTCATGATCTTAAACGGCAACAAGGCCTGTAAAGGAAGCGTCTGCATGACAGCAATTTCACTTCAATGTCCCAAAACATGGCTCAGAGAACAAAATCGGCTTTGTTCAGCTGTGGAAGCTGAATGAGCTGCCCCCCCCCCCCCTCCCCTTGAAGCCTTCTAGCAAGTAAAATATTCCACTGGTCATTTTTCAAATCAAGATATAAAGACCTTGCAAGCAGAACACTATTATTCAAGCTGTAATATTGTAAGCTAAATATAAAAATGATTATATATCAATATTGCTCACAGAACCGCTGTATGAAAAGCATGAGTTAAGTTAAAACATTCACTTTGTTTGCCATTTATTGCTCAACAAAGCGCATGATATTGTTTGAGAAATATAAAGTAAACAAGGAAATTGTTGCTATTCCTTTTCGGTCCATAGGCAGCCCTTTCGCTCCCCCTAGAACCCTAGAACCAAACCCTGGGGCTGCCATCACCGTGATATGCAAAATATTAATCACTCGGCATATGTTATATTAACATGTTCTGCATATCATGGACCATGTCATGCTCTGCCAGCTCATATTTACTTGAGGTGTAGATTTAAGGTTGCTATGCAAGGAAAAAGATGTCCACTTTGGCCACATTGAACATAGGAAACACATACAACATGTAGCAATGTTCTCCTGAAGACACTAGCAGAAAATCTGCAGCCTTTTCATCTACGACAGAACATTTGCTTCCAGCATCTGCTTGCACTCTAGAGAGGCCTAAAAAATTGGCTTCAACATTACTATTTATAATTTTGTTCAACATGCCTCTTCAGTGATGTGAATAATGTATGTTGCATTTGTCACTGCTGTTACATGGATTCAAGAGCTATCTCAAGAAATCTACTGCACAACATACATTGTGCCCAATATGAAACGAAGTGCCATCCTTTATTGCCAATGTAATACATTCTTTATACAGGTTGGTAATACATTGAGACTATACATTGTGCTCAATATAAAATGAAGTGCCATCCTTAATTGCCAATTTAATATATTTCTTATACAGGTTGATAATGCATTGATACTATATAAGTAGAGTCAGTATAAATGACGACTGTGTCATATGCAATGCTCAAATAGTCCTGTGCTCTCTTATCAGATGCTTTGTATTGGAATGGGGTGCATGCTGTTGAGATCATGATGAGAATAAGCAGCACTTTGAGGGCAATGTATATAAGGTGGGTAACTACAGTGTGCTTTACAAGTGCACATACTCATTGCTTCCTGTACTTTGTCCTGTCGCCACTATGCGTAAATTCTAAAGGGCTCGATCCGAGTGCACTGCAGGGATAGCTTGTGGAAAAAGAAAAGAGAAAACTGCATAAAGAAACAAGGAGAACAAGAATTGCTACCTAGTACAATGGCATTTATTCTTTCCTACTGTCCTTGTCCTTTAGCAGTGTTTCTGCATGCTCCACAAAACCTCCCAGGCAGCACATTTCATCGACCCAATAATGGGGATTGATTGGGGATTACTGGCCCACAAGTGGCCCAATGGTGCCATTGAGCTACCAATAATGTGCAGCCACATCCGTTATTCCGTTATTGGCATTCAACCGGCTAAGAGCGGTCAATAATGCCCATTCATATTGAACAGTTTGCCATTATTGTATACACAATGAGGCAGCCTGGTCATTATTGGCCAACCAGCTGCAACTGTTTGCCAATATCTTCCACACCATGGTATAACCTGGTAAATATTGTCCGGTCAAAAACACCGGCTTCTCAATATTGAATATATCTAGGCATATAGTGGTCAATAATATCCAACCAACTTTGCCGGCTTCCTAAATTGCAATATCTTGGTTTCTAGTGGTCGATATTGTCTAATGAGCCTTGATGGCTGTCCAGCATTGCACATATCATGGCATAGCTTGGCTAATATTGTCCGGCCGTTATGGTTGCCTCGTCAACATTGAATATATCTTGGCATACATTGGTCAATATTGCCCCACCAGCTTTGGTGGCATCCTAACATTGTATATATCTTGGATTATAGCGGTCAATATTGCCTAATGAGGTCTGATGGCTGGCCAGCATTGCACATATAATGGCATAAATAGGTTAATATTGTCCGGCCATTATGGTTGTCTTGTCAGCAATAAATAAATCATGGCATATATTGGCCAATAGTGACCCGCCTGTCATGGCGGCCTGCCAACAATGTATACATATGCATTATATTGTTCAATATTGTTCGATGGACTGTGATGGCTAGCCAGCATTGCACCCTAATGGCATAGGTTGGGCAATAATGTTCTGCCAATATGGATGGCTTGTCAACATTGCATATATCTTGACATAGACTGGTCAATATTGTCCCATCAGCTTTGATGGCATCCCAACATTGTATATATCATGGTTTCTAGTGGTCGATATTGTCTAACGAGCTTTGATGGCTGGCCACCTTTGCATATTTCAGGCTGCGGCGGCGCTAAAAAAACAGTAGAAGCAGCTCTGACCGACAGAGACATTTCTAATGCTTGCATCTCGATATGACAGTGTGTTGGGGCTAATTTCGTCGCAACTAAATTTTTCGCTGGCACGGACGTCAGTTTACGTTCAACTGACGTCCGGGCCATACGCCATACGCCATACGTAATTTGGGCCACCATATATATAATGTTTATTGGGATTAATGTATAGATTGTCCTAAAATTGTTTGACTGAGCTGACCAGACAAAATGAACAGAAGTGCCCATCACGGAAAATGTAGAATATATTTTTCTGAATACATTTTTCGTGATTCGCTAATTGTTGTGGATGACCTGCGATTATACTTGACAGTTTTGGTAGAGAACTCTTTTATTTACGACTTTAGGCACGATTAATTGTTATGTAAAATTCTGCATATAATATCTTCGAGACAATTCCTGCAGACTAGAGGCCCAGATGTCGATCACGCGTGGACGTAGCTAACACAGATAGTGTTCCAAACTTTAGCCAAGTGTTGAAAAAATTCTGACAGCACGTGGAATCTACACTGCAGAAATTAGCGAAGGCGAGATTAATGCTACTGCATACGGTGCATTACGTATCATTATCGTTATCAACTAAACGCAGCGTCATTACCATTGATTCTGTCATCATTGTAATTATCACTAATTGCAGCGTCATTCTCGTCGCTATCATCACGGTAGACAATGAGAATTACGTATGGTGCTAGTTTCGCGATCCAGGGTTTAGCGCTGTTGGTTAAAGCGTTAACTAGGCTAGGAATTCGATTCCCGGTGGAGACGATTTGTTTTTCTGATCTCGTCAAATCAGGATGATTGAAAGTGATTGACACATCAATGCACAGATCCGATGCACAGATATATCCATGCACAGATCTCGAACAGATCTCGCGCACAACTCTCGCGCACGGGATTTCGTTCCATGGGCCTATTTATACGCATACGAGTACAAGCATACGCGCACGCTCGAGCACACATCTGATCTGACAAGCAAATGTTTATTAGATGCGTGTCCGCGAAAAATATCCTGCGCAGTCAAGAAACGCAAGGTACTCAAATGCGAAGAACGCAACAGAACGTGTGTGTCGCTTGAACAAACACCAGGGGTTACGTTTGGATAGTAAACGCAGAAACGATCGAATACATCCGGTAAATCCACATCCTGTAAACGTTTGTCCATGATTCGAAACACGCACGCGTAGCATCATTATTTCCGCCTGTGTTTACGTGATGGAAAGAAACCCAACATGTTCAAGCTAAGCAGAGGTGGGAGAGATCGATCACGCTAGCCAACCAAACACGCACTGTATGATTCGCCATTACCCTAGCTGTTTCCGGCATTCAGCATAAGCACCGACTATACCACGCCTCAATACTAGCTGTTCTTATAGACAGATATGTTGGGCTGCTTTCAGGGCCTTCGAGTTCGAATATCTGCTAAACACAAATTTGTACTGTACTCTTTTGCGCTCTGCTGTGGGCTTCAGCAACAGACAAAGACTGAACGACTTTGGCCATCGGTGCAGCAGCGCATGAAATATTTCAGCTCAAAGAAAAAATACAAGCAACATATATTCTACGTTATGTCTAGCTAATTCACTAGACAAGAAAACAAATCTGAACTGTCCTGGAATGGTTCGTATTCTAATGCGACGTAAATCGCACACTGCCAAAAAGTAGTGTACATGTAAAAGATAATAAAAAGAATCAACAGCACCGCATGGGGCAAGGCAAACGAAAAAAAATAAAAATTTAAAACAGTTACCTACAGTGTAATGAATGCGCGCACATGTGTCGCCAGCATATATGGTAACAAAATTGAAATTGCATAATAACGATGTTCTTTACGAAAGTTATTTTTGTTCGAAAGCTGTAATATATGGCTCATAATGATGCATTTGACCACAGCGTTTGACAGCGCTCTCCTAAGCATTCTTCAGAAACTATTCTTCAAACATTCATTGCCTTATTATCCAACCATATAATCACCGCACCGAAGGCGTTTCCCTTCAGAGAACTAAATAATTCTATCCCATCATGTCAACCAGGCAGCTAATTGCAATTCATATATATTAAAAGTAATGCGAGTGCGTCACTTCAGCAGTTTTGAGGCATTTTTAGAGAACACCACTCTCGAAGAATTTAACACATGATTGAGAATTAGGGTTCCTTTGTGAAATATTCTGCCGCTTTCACAAGCGCTGCTTCCGCGGGCTGAAAGATGATTATACCGCGCTTCTTTCTGAGGACAACCTTGTCCCAAGTTCGTAGATATAGTTTCAATGTTGACCCTTGCTTTCTTTCTATTTTTTCTTTACTGCAAATTTAGTTCTTCAGATCTTAGCTCGTCGAGTATTTTGTATTTCTTGATATGCCCACGTTTAGTTCTACGCGGATTTTTTCTTGCTCTAAATGACCACCTGATTTAAAAATAAAAATAAAAATGAATAACATGGGAATTTTTAACCTTGAGGTACTCGTAGTTATGGTCGTTTTCGCTTTTCTTTTCCTTAATAGGAATACAGCAAGTATACGGGCTTTTGCATCGCTCAGTTGCGCGTGATCACGTTTCAAGAGCACTCCGTCATAAACAGCGACCTGTGTGCCATTTTTAATAAAAAAAAATATGTATCAGTTCCGTAATCTTTGTTACTGCTCGATGTCGCGAGTCACACCTTTATCAGTTTTGTTGTAGCGCAAGACGCACCGAGATCTGTCTCGAAGGTTCTGGCCACTCGCTTGTCTTTCCACAATGTTCCAGCCAGTGCTGGTAGCTGTTTGCGACGTTATCTAGATTCTTCTGTGCAACCTTTAAATTGAGCGTTGCCGAGTGTGACGGGCATTCTTTGTTCGCCGACCGACGAGCGCGTTTGTTGCTATCGCCGCCGCCGAGTTGCTTAGTTCTTTTGCGGGCGCAAGTCAGCCCAAATAAAGAGTTTCTTTGTGCAATCATCGACCCCTTCATTTGTGTCGTCGACCTCGTCACGACTACGTGACATCTGCTAAATGAGGGATCTGCTAGCGTATGCGATTATTTTCTCCTGTCCGGCACTCTTCTGGACAAGAACGGCTCCTAGGCCCACACTGCTCGCGTCGGTGTGAATTTCGGTCTCGGCGTTTTCATCAAAGTGGCCAAGTACAGGAGGGCATTGCAGGCGGCGCTTAAGTTCGTCGAAGGCTTCTTCTTGCGGCGCTTCCCATTTAAAAGGTACGTCAGCCTTTGTAAGCTGCGTCAACGGTTCGGCGATCCGCGAAAAGTTTCTGACAAATCGTCGATAATAAGCGCACAGCCCAAGGAATCGGCGCACAGCTTTCTTGTCGGCAGGCGGTGGGAATTGTGCGATTGCAGCTGTTTTCTCCGGGTCTGGGCGAATACCGTCCTTGCTAACGATGTGACCTAGGAACCGGAGTTCTTCGTAGGCGAAGTGACACTTCTCTGCTGTTAGCGTTAGCCCCGATGACTTGATGGATTCCAGCACTGTTTGTAGTCGTTTTAGGTGGTCTTCAAAGTTTGACGAGAAGACAACAACGTCGTCCAAATATACCAAACAAATTTGCCACTTCAAGCCTGCCAGGACTGTGTCCATTACTCGTTGAAACGTGGCTGGTGCGGAGCAGAGGCCAAATGGCATCACCTTGAACTCATAAAGGCCGTCCGGTGTGATGAATGCGGTCTTTTCGCGATCTCTTTCGTCGACCTCAATCTGCCAATATCCGCTCTTCAGGTCCATCGATGAGAAGTACCTTGCATTGCAGAGTCGGTCGAGAGTGTCGTCGATGCGGGGAAGCGGGTAGACATCCTTCTTCGTTATGCTATTCAAGCGGCGGTAATCAACGCAGAAGCGAAGTGTGCTGTCTTTCTTCTTGACCAAAACGACTGGTGCCGCCCAGGGGCTGTTCGAGGGCTGGATTACGTCATCACGTAGCATTTCCTCAACTTGATCGTGAATGGCCTGGCGTTCTCGCGGCGATACACGATAAGGGCTTTGGCGCAGAGGTCGAGCTTGTTCGTCCGTTATAATGCGGTGCTTGGCCAGTGGTTTTTGTCGTACCTTCGATGATGACGAGAAGCACTCCCCGTAGCTTCGAAGAAGACTAAGAATCTGGTCTTTCCTGCTGTGGGTCAATGCCGGGTTGATGTCAAATTTGGGCTGACGGAATTGGTCCGGTGAGTCTTCCAGCGTTTGGTCGTGGAGGGCGAATACATCTTTGAGGTCGGCTAATTCGTCGAGAAAAGCGATCGTCGTGCCCTTGTTGAGATGCCGGTATTCTTCGGTGAAGTTTGTTACCAGCACCTGAGTTTGACCTCTCCGGAATTTCGCGATGCCTCTTGCGATACCGACACCTCGTTCTAAGAGCAATTGGATATTTCCTTCGACGATGCCTTCAGCGGTTTCGATGTTTGCGCTACCTACGCAGACTGCAATGCTTGATCGGGGCGGGACGGTCAGTTCTTCATCGAGGACGTTTAGAGCGATGTGTTGCATCGACGTCGTCGTAGCAGGAATGGCTTTGTCTGCAGAGAGCTTGATGAGCTTGGATCGCAGGTCGATGATAGCCCTATGTTCATTTAGGAAGTCCATGCCTAAAATCACGTCGCGGGAGCACTGCTGCAAGGCCACAAAGCTGGTGGGGTAAGTACGCCCATTTACGGTTATTCTTGCAGTGCATCGTCCCGATGGAGTAATCAGGTTGCCACCTGCTGTGCGAATCAGCGGGCCATCCCAAGCGGTGGTAACTTTTCTTAGCTGAGAGGCTAACGGTCCACTAATGACTGAATAGTCAGCTCCGGTGTCTACTAGGGCAGTGACTCTGCGACCGTCGACATCAACTTCAAGGTCACTTGTTCGCGTCCTCGCATTGCACGTGGGCCTTAGTGTCCGATCCCGGCTGCGTCGTTTCTTCAGGTCATGGCCGGGGCATACCGTTGTTACTTCGCTGGGCGGCGGTGTCTGCTTGCAATTTGGTTGTGTTGTCGTCGATGTCGTCGTGTCGAGCGGCGGTGAAACGGCTGCGTCGTCGTTAGTGGTCGTCGGCGGCGGAGGATCTTCGTCTTTTCGCCGTTGAGCAACCTCACCTCCAAAGGTTGCTGCCTTTAGTTTCCCCTACGGGGGCTTGGGGACCTTCCGCGCACACTATCATCATAGCTACGTCTTGGCGACGCAAAGCGGGCCCTGTACGGCGATGGAGACCTGAATCGACGGCTTGGTGGCGCAATCTCACCGCTACGCAGATAGTTGTCGATTTCTTGCGGTCGTTCACCTGGGCGTGGGCGTGGAGCGTCGACTGCAAATCCGCGGAGGCCGATTCGTCGGTACGGGCAGTGCCGTAGAATGTGGCCGGCCTCACCGCAGTGGAAGCATAATGGCCGGTTGTTTGCAGTCCTCCAGGCATCGCACTTCCTGGGGCTTGGGGGTCGTTGGTAGGCTTGGCGGGCGGGGGCCAAGGGGCGGTTTTCAGGAACAGGATGGTAGAGGCGAGGGCTCTGAAAGTCATCACGTCGGGGCGGAGGGCGACGTAATGCACCAGCGTAGTTCATCGCTGTTGCCTCTTGTGCTGGAACTGTCGCAGCCATCGCGTTAGGAACGCCCAGCGCCTGCTGAACTTCTTCACGGACGACGTCCGCGAGCGTCGCCACCTGGGGTTGTTGCGATGATGGCAGCATTCGGCGGAGCTCCTCTCGCACGATCTCCCGGATGAGGTCCCGAAGGTTCTCTCTGCTTGCAGATGCGCTGGGGTAGTAGATTGAGCAGTCCGGCTGAAGTGGTCGCTCGTAGTGGCGCATTCGGGTGGCCAACGTCTTCTCAATAGTAGACGCCTCCGTTTCAAATTCCGCCACAGTTCTTGGCGGATTTCGCACAAGACCCTCAAAGAGCGACTCTTTAACGCCTCGCAATAGAAGTTTGACTTGCTCACCTTCGGTCATATTAGGGTCGGCGCGGCGAAAGAGGCGCTTCATCTCCTCAACATACGCCAAGACAGGCTCGTTAGGGAGTTGAAGTCTTGACTGCAGGAGGGCCTGGGCACTTTCCTTTCGGACGGCGCTTGAAAAGGCAGTCAGAAACGCTTCCTTGAAAATCTCCCAATCCTTCATAGCTGCCTCATGATTTTCGAACCAAACTCGGGCATGTCCTTGAAGAACAAAGTAGACTTGCCTGAGTTTCGCGGCGTCGTTCCAGCCATTGAATTCTGCAACACGGTCGAAAAGGTCCATCCAGTCTTCTGCATCTTCGTCCGGTCGTCCATGGTATCAGGGGGGCTCACGGGGTTGAACGAAGACAACCGGTGCTGTAGGCTGGGCCATTGTCAGCGTCGATGTCTTCTGAAATCGAATGGGGTCAGGTAGCAGACCGTGCTCTGGCTGTAGGCCTTGAAGTGGGCGGCTGGCTCGGTGACCTGTAGGCTGGTCTTCCAGGGCGACAGGAACACGGCTTGGGTCTTCGCTTGAAGGATCAAAGGCAGCACCTCCACCAGATGTCACGTAGTCGTGACGAGGTCGACGACACAAATGAAGGGGTCGATGATTGCACAAAGAAACTCTTTATTTGGGCTGACTTGCGCCCGCAAAAGAACTAAGCAACTCGGCGGCGGCGATAGCAACAAACGCTCTCGTCGGTCGGCGAACAAAGAATGCCCGTCACACTCGGCAACGCTCAATTTAAAGGTTGCGCAGAAGAATCTAGATAACGTCGCAAACAGCTACCAGCACGGGCTGGAACATTGTGGAAAGACAAGCGAGTGGCCAGAACCTTCGAGACAGATCTCGGTGCGTCTTGCGCTACAACAAAACTGATAAAGGTGTGACTCGCGACATCGAGCAGTAACAAACAAAGATTACGGAACTGATACGCGGTCCAGAACCAGAGTGATAAGCCTGTATGCTGGCGGCTGTTGAAAAACAACAAATACTGTTTTGAAGGTTTCGCGGCAATATGTCCATTTGTTCTAACCGAGGACGATTCCGTGAAAACTGAAGATTGTTTTACGTATGTGATTATTATTTGAAACTATGAGGTAAAACGTATTTTGCATTAACAAAAGAAATATAGCGAAATTATCATTCCACTGAAAATGTTACCGAGCCAACAGTCGAGGCGACCAAAGAGCTCCGAACGCACTCCTCGTTGTTTTAGCGAAGCCAAGGGCAAAATTCTGCGCATTCCTCCTCACACGCTTGGCGCAAAGAACATACGGTTTCCATTCTCTCGTCCTTTTGTCGCCTCTGCGCCCGAGGGCCTTGACTAAAGCAATTTTCCAAACCGCTTTCAACTTCCCGTCTTGTAGCCTTTTCTCCCTGTAAAGCAGTCATCGCGGAAGGGCAGCGACCTTCACTGCCCTCTTTTTCCTCCCGGCTAGGCAGGCGGTGTTCACAATACCCCCCACTCTGCTCCCCCTCACTCTTCCCTTCCTTCCCGCCAACTTTCCTGGCCGGCAGCCTTCTGGGCTCACGTGGTCCTGCGGGACCCCTTGCATTACTCTCACCCCCTTTCGAGCTTTATGCCTACTCTTTCGACAGATCTCAAGCAAAAAAAAAAAAGAGGGAGAGAAAACACAACCATCCTTCTGCCCCCTTCCAACCGCGCCTCAAAACTCGACACAAGCCGCTGATTCAGAGGCGTCTGGTCGGCCAGACAATCCCCAACCGCTCGAGCTGCTCGAGCTCCCGCAGCTTTGGACAGCAGAACCGAAAAACCAAGCCTTGTGAAAGTTCCGATTCGTTTTAATGGCCATGCCTGAAAGAGGATATTTGTGAGTACCACCAGCATTTTAAGTTGTTTGTTCATAACTGAGCTCTCTGAGATTATTTCTTGCTTTGTCTCCTTGTAAGATCGCTTCTTTTTCTTACCAGGTGTATAAAGCATCAGATCCCTGGGATGTACTTTGCGTGGCAGCATTCATTTTGGATTGTTGCAACTGAGGTCTGCAAATCTGCGTTAGCCGTGGTAAGATACTTTTTTTTTGCATTATTTGGTGCAGTATGTCGTCAGCCTTTATCATCATGTCAATAACCGATATGCTTGCGAGAACGGAAAGTCATTTATTTCGACCGCACCACGCCAGTCAGTTCTGAACTGTATTTTCAGTGCACTATTTTGTATGCATAAACTCTGGTCATAATGACAAAATTTACGGCGCAGAGGTGGCCAATTTGTATTGCAAAAGAAAAACGTGGTCCTGTAAAACATGACGCGTGTTTTGTGTGATTTTCAGGTTACAACTTCATCGCGCGTGTGTTGTGTGTCTGAAGTGGTCAGTTTCTTGTCTAGCTTTCTGGGACATGATTTTTAGTTGCGAGCGAATATTCAATATTGTAATTTGCCGTTATGAATGCGCTATTGGAATGGTCTAAACGACGCGTAGCTTATTCACGTGTTTGATCTTTCTCTTGCGCTAATTCCGAGTAGTAGAAGTGTCATAAAATAGCCGCTTAAAATAGGTTATTTACAGTTGCTACCATAGTTCTTATACTTTACCACACGCACAAACTTGTTCCCACAACAAACGTGATGCTAAGTTACGGATTTCTTTATTTTTTCAGTTCGAGTGTATCATACAAACTCCAAAGCATTTGTGTCGTGCGTTGTTTTGGCTGCAGCTTTGACAACTTTTAAAACGTTTTGTTTGCAGTAATGATGCGGTGCACACTAAATTTAGCAGCCGCGGTCGGAGTGCGACTGCCATTTTTTGTGTCTGTTTTTTCCTTTGTAGTTTCTTTTTAGTTCTTGCGGCAATCTATTCAAAGGAAAGCTATTGATTTGAAGCTTCCATTTATGACGACGTCTTTCTTGTACAGGTGTTCGATCACAAAGGCACTACAAGTATAAGGGGGCAAGCACTGACTACCGTTTAATGAACAGATAACGGCAAATATCATTTTGTTTTATGTTTCCAGCGTCAACAACACATCCACATGGGAAGCCGTGCACTGCCAGATGTCGCAACCAATGTAACCAGGTTAATATGGCCGGCCTCACTGAGCATGCAGCTTATTTCAACCTGAGTAAATCATACAAGAAAGTTGCCTGAGGGCCAACAGGTAGTGCTTTATTTTACATTTTTACTCCACGGTCTAGCTGCACTTCCACTTTCCAACCGTTTTCTGTCTTAATGGGATTTATGAATGTTGCTTTTATTTCCAGGTGCCATCTGCGAAAGGAAATACATTGTTATGCACGCTGCTCAAGTCCATATCTTTAAAGGCTGCATGGAGCTGCTGCCCCTACAACCGACCACAAAAGAAGCTGCGATGAACGCAGCGCCTTCCTCAGACCTGGGACCTGAGAACACCTTGCCAAGGGACGCAAAGACAGGAGGAGCACTGAAGTCTAAGAGTTCTGCCTAAATGTTTCCATGCCCTGTAACACGTGCACACCTAATAAATCACCATGCAGTGAACCTTTCAGCTGTATTATTTTCTGTGCATGGATATCCTCAACATGCCTAATTTAAATAAAAAGCTGCGTGAAAAATATCTGCACTGCATAAGTAGCGGATGGCTTTGCAGGTGCCTATTAGTCATAGCACGAAAAAGCAACTAGCCGGATTGCCAATTGCTCTGGCTGGATGCCAATAATGCAAAACCACTGGGCAAGATTGGATTGGAAATATTGGGTAGCCGATAAATCTGGCTGGATGCCAGTTTTGAATATCCAGTGAATAAGCATGGATACAAGATATTGGATGGTCAGTGAGCTTGGCGGGATGGCCGTGATATAACAACCAGTGAGTGAGCTTGGGTGGAAGATATTGAGTAGCCATTGAGTGCCGTTGAATGCCAGTAAACAAGGTAGTATGCCAATACTGGTTTTGTTAGGAGAGCCGATCAAATTGGTTGGCATATATCTTGGCTCTTTGTGCGCCCCAATCAGACGCCAATATTGACCAATATTGGGACCAATATATCCCAATATTGGACCATGGGCGGTCCATTGACGGCGTGCTGCTTGGGCTATTTTAATGTGTTGTGTAAAAGTTTTAAGAGCAGGTTAAGCCAAAATATATTCCTCTCATCAACTTTTTGTTCCATGAAACAGTGTTGTAATTATCTTGCACACTTTCTAGAAGAAATGTCTTTCTTGAGCCGCACAGTTTAAACACGCGCAGCCTGGCTGTTTGTGCCATTATCATGACTAAAAAATAAATAGGTTACATATACAGCAATGCCTCGTTAATATGGACCCTGTTAATATGGACATGTACGACTCATATTACAAAAACATTTTCTGCAGGTGAACCTTGCAATGCCTTTACACTTTATTAACATGGAAGTTTGCTGTTTAGAGAATAAACAAGAGCCTATTGGGGCCGTGTGAACCATGTATTTTTCATAAATACGCACGGCAATGCTTGCAAACAAAACTGTCAGTGTGGTAGCTAGGTTTATATTATAGTGTGGGAGGGCTTTTAAGGCTCTTTGTATTTGAGTAGGAAAGTAAAACAGACCAAATTACATGGCTGTTAATCTGTGAAACGGCCATCGTGCTGTTCATTGCACTGTGTACAATATTTTGGTGAACCCATGAACTGTGAGGCATACTGAGACCTTCAGCTCACACTCTGGTTCCCAAATCACTTTTTCTTATGTTAAAATAGTTAGCAGTAAGTCACCACTGCAAGGCTTGGGAGCTCATTTGCTAGTCATTGCACAAAATGAATTAAGCAGGGGTGGAAGCAGGCTCGAGCATTTTGGAGCAGCTTTGGAAGCAGCAGTAAAGCCATTTTGAATCAGCTTTGGAGCAACGAAACGAGTTTTGGAGCATTTGAGTTATGTTTTGGAGCATGTTGCTAAGGGCAAACGTCTTTAATAAATTGCAGTTTTCTTTTCCGGAAATACAAAATCTTAAATCTGATTCTTTTTTATGCAAGTTCAATACCTTTCAAAGTTTGCACTCATCTGTGACTTGACAAACGAACAAAGCATATAAAGGTATATAATACAACACAAGCCAACCTTAGCAAAAACTTGGAACAAACTAGCAACAAACGTAATGCTTGCTGGTGCGCTTCATAACTGAACATGTAGTCTGACCTAATGCATTTACCTATTTTGACTTGATAGATTCAAATGTCCAGTCTACTACTTCGATACGCTCTTGCATCGATACTAATTTGGAGTTCTAATTAACATTTCCGCTCCATATCATGTGGATATCTATTTTATTTTATTAAGAATACAACACAAAACCCCCCAATAAGGGCTATTACATGAACCTTTGAGATCCTATGTCTGGGCTGATAAATCTCTGAGTACATGGATATTTCGTCTGCCAAAAAGGCACCTTCAGACCCCAATAATGCGCCTTGAAAAGCTTGGTGCTAGTGCCGCTCTCGTGCTTATTGCCTACTCTGGGACCGCAGACGACTACAACACGTCCTCGATCGTCTTGTCCGTTTGTAAATATGGCGGATGTCTAAGGAGATGCAGGCTCGAACATTTTGGACCAGCTTTGGGATATAGATAAATGGCATTGAAGGGTAGCCTGTCCATCCTTTTACTTTTTACTTCACTGCCTCCTGCCAATAGTCCACTTTGTGCTTAAGCAATGTTAGGAAGATAGTGAGAGACCGGAAAGCGTTGCGTGACATGGTCCATAGGGTCACGAAGAGTCGGACACGACTGAACGACTGAACTGAACTGAATGCTGGTACTCATTTTCAATATTTTGGCGATAGAGCCCGCATGCCTTCCTAACACTATTGAGACGCTCCCTAGTGATTGACAGCTTTGGCCTACCAACACATAACTCTCCAAGTATGTTTTTGTCTGCCATAGGCCTGGCAAGCTTGTCAGTGACATACAGGCTCAATGGTGAAGTATCTGCTTGTTTTCACAGCAGAACCATTAAAATAACTCATGCAGTTTTTGAAGTCGGACAAGTGTTCTTCCTAACAGTTAACAGTAGTTCATGCTACCCGCTTTGCTTACTGATCTCGCTTCTCTCTACTGGCAATTCAAAAGACGGAAAAGGTGCTACATCACAAGCACAGTGCATTTTTTTGCAATTATCTCTAATCGCTGGTGGCTCATATTAAATTTACTTGCGAACAAGTATGTATTATGCTCCCTGCTTCCTTCCCTAAAAACATTTATATTTGTATTAAACCCAGCGCAAGATGCGTTATATCTCTGCTACTGGTGCAATGACATTGTTCCCATGTTCTGCTAAATTGGATGGCAGGACACCAAAACAGCCCGTTTGGAGCAGTTTTGGAGCAATATTGCATTTTGGAGCAGGATGCAGCAGGGAAAGCAGTTTGGAGCAGAATGGAGCAATTGACGCATTTGGAGCAGCACTTCCACCCGTGATTAAGCTGCCCGCTTAGATTGTAACCGTTCTGTTATAACCTTATCCTGAATTGCTAAGATAACAGTCTGCATAGGTGCAAAGCGAAGCAGTGAATCTGTGAATAAAAACAGCAAATCCAATTCAAGCAGAAAAGGAATGAATTTAGATAAAGTTACATGTCACCTCAGTGTCAACAAGTCAAATGTTACAACCATGCCTAGGAGCTATCAGAATAGATCAACATCAGCATAATAGAACCAATAACTACGTGATAATGCTTAACACGATGAAAAAATAAGGTAATTAGTCTTTGCAAATCTGGCATGAGATCATGTACAGTGGTGGCCATACAACAAATGTGAACTGATATGTGCCTCAGAAAACCCAACTGATCACTGTGCAAGGTGCACATTTAAACGAGTAGCAAATGCAAAAAGGACTAAAGAAACCTGTAATGCATCCTACATTGTCGAAAAACGTAAGGTTTGAGAATGCCTACCAGTGATATCACTCAGCAGGCAATCATGGGCGTCACAGCAGAATTAAAGCAGCAAATACGCACATACATGTGCACCGACGACATCTGATTTTGATGGCATCGGAAATATATTGTTGAGGGAAACTTACACAACGGTAAACGCCAGATAACTCTCAGAAGCACACACCACCAGCATGAACCCAGCTTAGCCTGAGCGTCGTCTTCTTCACAACACCACACCAGTGCGTCGTCGTCATCTAGATATTGCGCACCGTACCAGTATTCCCCGCGCGGGAGAAGCCCCGTCCCGGTGCTACCTACACAGGAGAACTTGAATGGTGTGGTTTCAGACGGGCGACGTGCACACTTTCTGGATGAGGGGTTGTGGAAGGATACTTGGGCTGTAGAGGGGCGATCTCATAGGTCACATCGGTGGCTTGTCGCAGGACGCAGTAAGGACCCACGTAACGAGGCAGAAGTTTCTCGCACATCCCCACACGACGGGCCGGAAGCCAAAGAAGCATGAGGGAACCAGGAGGGTAGTGGACGTCTCGGTGATGTAGGTCATAACGATGCTTTTGTGAGCACTGAGACGCGCCAAACAGGTCTCGAGCAATGTGGCGGGCGGCATCAGCGCGGGCGATGGCGTCCGAAGCGTAACTACAGGAAGAGTTGTCAAGAGGCAGCAAGGTGTCGAAGGGGAGTAAACGGTTGCGGCCGAAAAGTAGATAAAAGGGAGAGTATCCGCCGATGTCATGGCGTGATGAGTTATAGGCGAACGTGACGAAAGGTACGGAGATGTCCCAGTCACGATGGTGATCGGACACATACATAGATAGCATGTCGGCCAGTGTGCGATTAAGGCGCTCAGTAAGACCGTTCGTTTGCGGATGGTAGGCCGTGGTGAATTGGTGACGAGTAGCGCATGAGCGGAAAAGGTCATGAACCACTTTAGAAAGGAAACAGCGGCCACGATCTGTAAGCAGTTGACGCTGAGCGCCATGAATCAAAATTACGTCATGCAAAAGAAAGTCAGCAACGTCGGAGGCGCAACTGGTGGGGATGGCCCCTGGTCATAGCATATCGGGTAGTATAATCAGCCGCCACAGCAATCCATTTGTTTCCAGACGTTGACGTTGGAAAAGACCCAAGAAGATCGAGGCCCACACGAGAAAACGGTTCAGTCGGCACTGAGATTGGGTGCAGGGGCCCACTAGGTTGAAGCTATGGTGTCTTACGGCGCTGACATAGCTCACAAGCGGCGACGTAGCGACGGACAGAGCGGTAGAGACCAGGACAGAAAAATCGTCGTCGCACACGGTCGTACGTGCGTGATACTCCCAAGTATCCTGCTGTAGGGGCGTCGTGAAGTTGGGTGAGGACAGTAGAGCGCAGATGAGCCGGAACAACCAGTAAAAGGTCAGCGCCATCTGGACGCATATTGCGTCTGTATAATGTCTCGTTATGGAGCACAAACATGCTGGCGGAAGAATCGGGGTTGTTGCGCAGCTAGTCTATAATTGGTTGCAGGGCAGGATCCCGACGCAGTTCGGAGGCGATAGTTATAAAGTCCGAGATGGACAAAATGTAGTCGTCAGCAGTATGGTCGGACAAATCGGGAGGATGTACTGGATGACGGGACAAGCAGTCAGCGTCTTGGTGTAAGTGGCCGGACTTGTATACCACAGTAAATTCGTACTCTTGTATTCGCAAGGCCCAGCGACCTAAACGGCCAGTGGGGCCCTTTAGTGAGGACAGCCAACACAAAGCATGATGGTCTGTCACTACGCAGAAGGACCGCCTAAACAAATAAGGGCGAAATTTGGTCAACGCCCAAACAAGTGCAAGGTATTCCCGCTCTGTAATTGAATAATTGCACTCAGAGGACGAAGGCAGGCGGCTGGCATGAGCAATGACGCGGGAGGACCCATGCTGGGATTGGGCAAGGATAGCACCAATACCATGGACGCTAGCGTCGGTGCGCAGTTCGGTAGGTGCAGAAGGATCGAAGTGCGCCAAAACAGGTGGCGTAGTGAGGGTAGAAATAAGCGTCGTGAAGGCATAGGCTTCGTCACAACCCCATGTGAAAGGTGCGTTTTTCTTAAGAAGAGAGGTAAGCGGACGAGCGATGTCTGCGAAGTTCCGAATGAAGCGTCGGAAGTAGGAGCAAAGGCCAAGGAAGCTTCGCACATCACTTGAGCTACGCGGGGTAGGGAACTCACGCACGGCTCGAACCTTGTCAGGGTCGGGCTGCACACCATTTGCATCAACCAAATGACCGAGGACTTTGATTTGGCGCCTACCGAAGCTACATTTTTTGGCATTCAGTTGAAGACCGGCGCGGCAAAAAAAGGCCAGGACTGTAGAATGTCGATCAAGGTGGGTTGCGAACGTGGAAGAGAAAACTACGACGTCATGTAAGTAGTTTAAACATGTTGTCCGCTTGAAGCCACGGAGGAGCGAGTCCATCATGAGTCCACTATGCAAGCAGTCAAGCGCGTCGTCAATTCATGGAAGAGGGTAAACATCTTTATTTGTTATTTGATTAAGGTGGCGATAGTCTACACAAAATCTCCAACTTTGGTCTTTCGTTTTGACCAATACGACAGGGGACGCCCAGGGACTGCAGGAAGGCTCAGTAATGTTTTGCGTCAGCATCTTGTCAACTTCTTTCTGTATAGCATGTCGCTCAGTAAGGGAAACACGATAAGGTCGTCTGTGGATGGGGCTGGCGTCACCCGTATTGATTCGATGGGTCACAACGAATGTTTGGCCCAATGGTCGGTCCCCGAAATCAAATATATCAGCGTACGACAGCAAAAAGTCGGAGAGAGCTCTGGCTTGGTCATCTGGCAGACCCGCAGATATCATGCCTGAAAAGAGGTTCGAATGGGAAGAAGCTGATATATGCTGCTCCGACAGATGCTGAGGCGTTCGAGCAGCAACTTCGCAGTCCGCCAAAGGAACCAGATCAGCAAGTGCGATGCCATGGGGTAATACTTGGGTCGAGCGGCTGAAATTAAGGACGGGAAGAGAGGTGCGGTTAGCAGTCACAGTCACAATGGTATGAGGGAGTATGATGTTGCGACGCAGAACAACATCGGTAATTGGGCAAGTGACTTATGTGCAGTCAGGAACTGCGGGGAACGGGGCCAGTGGAACATAAATAGCAGCTTCGGGTGGTAGACGAACAAATTCGGCGGATCAGAGGCGGGGCTTGACATTGGTGTTTTGAGGGCAGTAGGCCAGGTCTAAGCGAAGAAGGCCAGTTGAGCAATCAATCAGGGCAGAATGGGCCGTTAAAAAGTCGATGCCATGGATAACGTCGTGAGGGCAGCGGTCGATAACAGTGAAGAGGACAGGGGTAGTGCGACCGGAAATACTGACGCGCGCAGTGCACAGTCCCACGACGGCAGCGACGCTTCCATCGGCGACACGAACGGCGGATGAAGCGGTGGCTGTGACCACCTTTTTGAGACGGCGGCGAAAGGATGAGCTGAGGACTGACATTTGGGCGCCAGTGTCAATGAGGGCAGTAACAGGGGCACCATCTACACAGATGTCTAAAAGGTTGCGGCGATGAGCGAGGGTCAGCAGAGGATTTTCGGGCCGGGTCGTCAATGCAGCATCACCTCCGGGAGCTGCATTGGCGTCGCGGAGTAAGAAATTGCGGAGGGTAAAGGAGGAGGAGAGTTGTTGCAGCGTCAGGTCGCTGCGCGGCCGCGCCTGCTTAAAAAAAATGACGTCAGGGCCTCTAATAAAATCTGCCAAAATAGAAGCCTGGGCGAGTTGGTATGTATACATTCTAAAACAGCGCAAAAGAACACAACGCTCGTGTTGTCCGTTTCGTTCTCTCGTCCCTGTTCTTTTGCGCTGTTTTAGAATGAATAGAATGCCTCTAATAAGTTCTTTCCTTCCTCCATGCTTGCCAGCCAACTCATACGTGACGTCACGGGTTAAGGAAATAGTTCCTTGCGACACCGCCAAGCAACAACCTCTCTGCCCGCAAATTTCAAATTCTGTTCTTAAAAATTTATAATAAATCGCTGGCTTTGCTCCAAGGCGTTACACATTGGGTTAATGCTCAAAGGGGTTCGTTCTACACACGGAACACGTTTATCAGTGACTTCTTCGTGGCCGTTTCTGTGGGCCTTGAAAGCACGACGTGCCGTGCTTAACCAGTAGAAGAGTAGTGAGCGGCCTGGGTACGACTCCCTTGTGAGAAGGGAACCCACTAACCTCATTGCCAGCACCTGAGAAACGGTAGGGATACACGGCAGTCCAAGGACCCCGGTTTGTCGGCGGTGTTACCAAGTGACGGGCAACCAACGCAGTCCGTCCGTCCCACACAAAAGCACCTACAAAGAATGCGAGGCGGCCCGCTGTACGGCGCAGAATTATTGCGACGCGTGCGACATAAAAATCGAAATCGCACGCACGAGTTTTCACATCCGTGGCTTTTGCACTTAGTGAGAGGCTGAAAAGCGCGGCATCCGAGAGAGCGCGTTTTGCGCTCTACACAACGTCTTCCAAAGTACGGGAAGAACCTCCACTTGTTTCAAACAGTATCCCCGACACACGGACTGCGGCCACAAAGTTCACCGCACAAGCAGTGGATCTATGAAAGACCCGAAACGTAGCGCATGGCTTTTGCTGGAGTTGAGCTGTGCACCTGACAGAAGGAAGTACTGATGAAATGTGGATAGGAAGACTCGGAAGCTCGCGCTGTTCCGAACAAAAACATAGATATTATCCGCATACGCGGAAACCACAAGCGTTTCCAGTCCTACAATTGGGAATTCCCGGATTCGTTTGTCGGCGACTACTCTACGCAAAAAAGGATCCAGAGCAAACACGAAAAGGGCCGGTGAGAGCGGGCACCCTTGTCGTACCCCTCGAGTTATCTCAAAACTGCCTGCGATGGTGCCATTGAGGACGCGTTGGATGGTTAAACCGTTATACAGCGATCTTATGAGTAGTACAAAATCAGTCGGTAAGCCAAAGCAACTCAGCACATTAAAAAGATAGCTGTGATCTACATTATCTACATTATCAAAAGCCTTCGCCTAGTCTAAAGCAACGAATACACCACTGACATTTTTGGCATTTGCGTAAGAGAATACATCTCTCGTTAACGTAAGGGAGGCAAACACCGACCTACCATGTACCGTTCAGGACTGGTAAGGGCTTACCAGGTCCTCTAGGAAAGCCCGCAACCTTCTAACGAGCAGAGTGGCAATCAGTTTATAATCAGTGTTCAGGAGGGTAACTGGTCGCCAAGAAGCTGGGTTTGATTGTATCAAGCCATCCTTTAGGAGCAAGACAATGCGACCAGTGCAAAACGAGGGTGGTTTCGTGCCATTGGAAAGAAAGCCGTTCACAAGCTTAAGAAGTAAACCTCCGATGACGTCGAAAAAGGTGGTGTCAAACCCTGCCACTATTCCGTCTGGACCAGGCACAGTTGACTGATTCATGGCCCGTAAAGCGTCGCGCATCTCCACAATAGTAGCTGGAGATGTAAGTGCCTCGCGTGCTTCTTCAGGGAGCAGAGGGAGGGGGCCGCAAAAGGAGCTCAGAGCTTCTTCATAACCTCCGTGTTGGTCGACGCCCTGGGATGAAAACAGGGCAGCAAAATGGCCGCAAAAGATGCGCTGGATATCGGCTTCATCCGAAGAGGAAGTATCATTTTCCAAGTTTAGTTCATCCACTTGCGGTGGCCGAACTTTAGCCTGACCTTGCGAGCGCGCGTAACCAATGTCAGCTTTGTCAACAACGGGAATGCGTGAACCTGCTGCCATATGTGTATGGCAGCAGGTTCACGCATTCCCGTGAGCAGCGGGAGCTGTTCTCAAGGATGCGAGGATACCGAGTGCGCAGCCTGTCAAGATATTCTCTCATTGCGAAAGTTAACTCGCCGCCATCGCGTACAATCCGCGTACGTCTGAGGTCGTCGTTAAGCGCCGTGGTAACACGAGCGCCGCGCTTTCCCCGTGAGCACGAGAACATCTCGCCATTGTGATTTCAGAGTATCCCAGCCCGTGGGAATCAAGTCAATCACATCCGCTACCAATGCATGCAGTTCCGCGTGGATTGTAGTAATGCACTCATCATCGTGCAGTGCAGATGCGTCCATTCACCACGTTAGTGGGCAGTTGGAGCATCCGGGTGACACCTGTAGCGTAATCATTACTGGGAAATGGTCACTGATATTTCTGATCGCAGCAGGATAGGGCAGCACCTCACACTCAAGTAAATTGGCCGCCAGAGTAGAGGGCACATAAACTCGGACTAGCCGGCTAGCACTCCGATTCCTAGCGCGCGTTGCCCCAAAATTGTTCACGTGTTGTGCGAGCCATGTGTCCTGAAGGCGCAGGGAGCGGACAAGCTTCCCAGTTCTTTGGCATGATAATTTGAAGCGCCGTGTTTAGGCCCCCTGATGTCGCGCCATGAGTCCAATACACCGCTGAAGTCTGCGAGCGAGACATGCGAAACATCATCCAAAAAATAGGGTGCAATAGATCTGAAGAACTCGTTCGTCAAACTACGCGTGACTGGCGCGTAAACGTTGACGAAACGAGTTCTCCGGCCGTCCAAAAAAACGTCCACCGCTATCAAGCGACCGTCGAGACCGAATGAGCAGTGAGTGCTCGATCTGAATGCAGGGTTGAGAAAAACGACACCCACGCCGCAAAACCGCGAGTCCGTCAAAGAAAAAAGGCATCTACATTAAAATAACAGTGAAAGAAATGACATCTGCAGGTGTACGGAAATTCATCATCATCATCATCATCAGCCTGACTATACCCACTGCAGGGCGAAGGCCTCTCCCTTATTTCTCCACTTAACCCGATTCTGTGCTAGCTGCATCCACTTGACCCCTGCGAACTTCTTAACCTCATCCGCCCACCTAACTTTCTGCCGCTCCCTGCTACGCTTTCCTTCCCTTGGAATCCAGTTTGTTACCCTCAGCGACCATCGGTTATCCTCTCTTCGCACTACATGTCCTGCCCATGCCCATTTCTTCTTCTTAATTTCCACTAGAATGTCGGTAACCTGAGTTATTTCTCTGACCCACTCTGCACGCTTCCTATGTCTTAATGTTACCCCTACTATTTTCGTTCCATAGCCCTCTGAGTTGTCCTCAACTTAAGTAGAACTCTCTTGGTTAGGCTCCACGTTTCAGCCCCATAGGTGAGTACAGGCAAGATGCAACTGTTATATACTTTCCTCTTTAGCGATACCGGTAAGCTGGTAGTCATAATCTGTGAGTGCTTTCCAAATGCGCTCCATCCCAATCTAATTCTTCTTGTTATTTCCTTTTCATGGTCCGGATCTGCGGTTACTACCTGTCCTAAGTAGACATATTCGCGTGCTACTTCCAGTACTTCGCTATCTAATGTAAACTGCTGTTCCTTTCCGAGGCTGTTGAACACTTTTGCATATTGATTTTCAATATGCAGAAGTATGCAATATTTTCAAGTACGGAAATTGCATTCCTGCAAAAACAGCATCAACACGGATCTTACCGAACCCTTGCACATTATAAGTAAGAAAGCGAAACCAAGCCATCATAACAAACGAGTGAATGAAAGCAAAATACAAATAACAAACGGAGCAGGATAACAAACAAAACGGCGAGGGACTGTAGTCTTCTGTAGACTTCTGTAGCTGTAGTCTTCGGACCGTGCATGTACGGTAGCTATACAGTAGCTTCAGGTGAGGGGGAAGCCGCCGACTCGAATAGGCCTCGGGCAGAGCGCGATTCTTCGTAGTGGATGCGGTTGGAGCCGCATCCTCGTATGTCGATGTAGAGGGAAGTTGCGATGCGTCCGAGTCAGTCACTGATGAGAAAGACACACGGGACAACTCGTCGTCGGACTCAATTTCCGAGCCCGTGACGCCGGATTTCGGAGACTGGGCGGCTGGGGACGCCTTGTCAGTTTCGACCTCAGGGTTTGTAGTGAGGGTTTTACTGGACACTACTGAGGGCTCACTGAGGGCTGTCACGGCAGCGTTTCCCCCTTGATGCGACATGGTATCAGGCGTAGCAGCGGCCGCATACGAGAGCGTACGTCGCCGCTCTCTATCTCCGCTGCGACAGCGTCCCAATCTTGCGCAAGAGGAAAACTGAATGCCGCAGTTCCTGAGGCGAGAACTGCGCAACGAGTGGACTGTCAAAGGCCTCACCTATCTCCCGCAAATCTGCTTGAAGTTTCTGTTGAGGGCGTTGTACTACTGGCTTTGGTCGACACCGACGCTGCTGTTTCTTCCATGGCTGCAATTCTGCCGTTCATTGCGCAAAGTAACGACATCTATTTCAGGACTCTCGTTATGCACGGGAAGTGCTCAACCTGTAGAGCCTATAGCGGTTTGCACAGCACGAGTCGTCATTCAAGAAGTTGTGTATGCAATAGAGGTCGTCGTTTTGCCTTCCTGCTCTCATGATCTTATCTTGGGCTGGGATTTTCTGTCGCGTAATATTGCGGTAATCAACTGTGCTCGTGCCTAACTGGAGTTTTTTGCACTTGACGATTTTGCGCTTGACGAACAGTCGCCGGACATTCCTTCTCCCAAAGTCGTCGTTGCCGAAGATATTGACCTCCCAGCGTGCTCTTTCGTTCTTGTGCCAACCGCTTGTGCGTTTTCCGCAGTACCGATGTCCTTTTCACATCAACGTTAATCTTTCTCAACCCCAAAAGTCTTCCCCTGCCTTATGCAGTATACTTTCTATACCAGCTGGCCTCACCGTGCTCTCGATTTCTAATCCGTTCTCATTTCCCATGTCCCTGCCCCGTGGTGAATGCCTCGGCACCATACAGCGCATTGATTCCATTCCCAGTGGTGACGCAACAACCGCTTCACTGCCTTGGCTGCACTCACACCACCTGTTATTGCACTGGACCAGTCGTCTCCCGACGTTTTCTTTCGCTGCATTGATGCCAATCTTCCTGGACCTCAACGCTCTGAAATTCTCGCACTGCTTCACCAGTTCTTCATTCGACTCTCATCAGCCTGCTTTGAAACGCACATAAACTGTCGCCCACCACATTGACACCGGTTGCCATGCTCCTCTGCGCCCCTATCGTGTCTCTGCCACCGAGCGCCGAGGTATTGAAGCCCTATGATTCAGAATGGCGTGATCGAACTTTCTAACACTCCGTGGTCTTCCCCCCTGTAGTTCCTGGTGAGGAAGAAGGACGGTTCTATTCGCTTCTGCGTTGACTACCGTCGCCTAAATAAAATCACGCGGAATCACGTCTACTCTATATCATGTATAGAGGAGGCATTGCACTGTTTACAAGGCGCTGAACTCTTCGCTCGATTTACGATCCGGTTACTGGCTGCGGAAGATCGTCATAAAACCGCATTTGTCACCGCCGATGGCCTCTGAATTTACCGTTATGCCTTTCGGTCTCTGTAATGCTCCTGCTACATTAGAGCGTATGATGGACACTTTTTTGCGTGGTCTGAAGTGGAAGACGTGCCTCTGTTACCTTGACGACATCGTGGTGTTCTCGCCGGACTTTGCAACCCACATCTCTCGTCTGAAGCAGGCCTTGACATGTCTTGCGAACGCCGGTCTGCAGCTCAGCTTGAAGAAATGTCGTTTCGGTGCTCGTGAGCTGACTATTTTAGGCCACGTTGGGTCCAAGGAGGGTATCCGCCCTGATCCCGCCAAACTTTGAGCTGTGACTGCCTTCCCGAAACCTACTACCATTAAGCAGCTCAGGAGCTTCTTGTGCCTGTGTTCATACTTTCGGCGTTTTATAAGAAACTTTTCCGCCATTGTTTGCCCGCTGACTCCGCTACTTGCCAATAACTCAGATTTTTCGCTTTGGTCACAAGCATGCGACGCCGCCTAAAATATCTTACGCCGCCTCCCCACAGCCCCGCCCATCCTGCGCCATTTTGACCCCCAGGCACCCACCGAAGTGCACGCAGACGTCAGTGGTGTCGGCCTCGGCACTGTGCTTGCTCAGCGACCCTCTGGCTTCGGCGAATACGTAGTCGCTTACGCCAGCCGTACTCTCACGAAAGCCAAAACGAACTGCTCAGTAACGGAAACGGAATACTCAGTAACGAAATACAGTTTTGAATGTTTCGCGGTAAAATATACGTGGTCGTGGGTTCGATTCCAACCCTCGGCGCATTGTTTTTCATCTCTCTTCTTTTTGATCTTTCTTTCTAAGCTGAATTCAGGACTAATTCATGTCAACAGCAAAATTAAAAAAAAATTGAAAAAATTCCTTACGTTTTCCTCGTCCTCGCCTTTTGTTGGTGCTTCCCTTCATATTGCCGCGAACGATTCAAGTCTTTATTGGCTCTTCTTTGACAGCCGCTGGCTTATGACATTATCGCTGTGATTCTGGCGCGCGGATTGATCTGTATTCTTTGTTTGCTCATGCTCCCTGTTAAAAGACGCAGCTTTATTATTCCCTTTATTTGAGAAGATGCTTCGAGATGCACACAGAAAGATTCCAGACACGCGCGCGTGTGATTCTACGGTGTTCCAGGGTATGCTAGTGACCATCCGCGGTTTTATCTAGAACTTTCTTCGCCGTCTTTAAATTGAGCGCTAATGAGTGAAACGAGCAATTGTAGATCGTCGACCGACGAGCACGTTTGCTGTTATCGCCGCCGTCAATTCTCTTAGTTCCTTTGAGGGCACAAGTCAGCCCAATAAAGATTTTAATTCATTCTTCATTTGCGTCTACCGGGCTTGTCACCACTACGTGGCAATATACGTGTGAGGACTAACACTGTGTCAAGCCGTAAGGTTACGTCCCCCACTTGGTTTCAAAGCTTTTGGCTTCAACGTGGTGAACAGTTGATCTCTGTTTGCTTACTTTCGGAAATTAGGTTGTTATTTAGTAAGGTCAAGTGAAATTTAAAGCTGCCTTTAGCAAACGGTGCCTGACGAGCGCATAAATTTCGTCACATTAGCGCTCTTTCTTTCTTTCCTTCTTTCTTTCTCTCTGTCTCTTTCTTTCTTTCTTCTTTTCGTTCCTTCTTTATTGCTTTATTTATGCATGCCTTTCCTGGATGCCGTGCCGAATCCGCAAAAGCAACAAAAAACAGTGGTCCCAGCGTCAGCGGCTGGCCTCGCGCCAGAAGCGCGCAGTCACGCAGGAGAGAACAATTCCCTCACGGTGGCGAACACGGGTGTTCTCTCGACTGGTGCATATACTTCGGCAGTGGCGGTGTCCCGCAAAGTCTTTCAAGCGCTTGTCGACTTAAGAATCCCTATGCTTTGCGAAGGCAATTTGCGCTGCTTTCGCAAACAGATCGAGACCCCTTTCAGAGTCATTTTCCGCGTGAAGTCGACAAGAACAAGAAAAAAAACCAAGTCCACTGGAGCGCAGGTGATCAACGCTGCGTCATGCTCTTCCTAACCCCCCCCCCCCCCCCCCCCCCTCCAAGACTGCCCGTTTCGCTCTGCCTGCGACGCCGGCGGAGGAAGGAATCAGACCGTTTTTGCGCAGTCGCTGATCTGAGGAGGGCTAATGAGTGTCGGTGCACAGAAAAGAAGCTGGTTCCCGGTGCTCTACTGGATGTTAAACCTGGAAAGCGCATAAAAACACACGGACAACAGCAAGAGACAGACGCACGAGCGCTTACTTCCAACTGATTTTAATTTCATGCGAGAAGCAGAATATATGTACACTAGAGATCACATGCGCATGTGAAGGAAAAACTCAAACAGGAAAAAATATTATCTGGCTGCACATGTAAAAGATGAAAGATATGCAATTTCTTTCTCAGACAGCAAAATCGACGCACCACTTACACAATCATCGCCAGTTCGTGCTATCTCAATTGCCTCAACAATTTCGTGCGTTGTTTTACAATTGCTTTTATAAAAAACTTCACATTGAGGAAAGAGAGGACGACAATTCTTCCTGCTTTTGCACTTGAGGCAATGAATGCTCCAATGCCCACCTTTTTTGTTGTCCACTGCGTAATTATGTTCACCTAATCTCTCATTTAGGCATCTACCAGTTTGGCCTATGTAATATTTACCGCAAGTCAATGGCATCTTGTACACAACCCCTTCTGTGCATTTTACAAATGGTTTTTGGTGCTTGATCAAGCAACCTGACTTCATCCTGTTTTCTGACGTGCTCTGCTTACTTAGCGCACTCAGCTTACATGGGGCAGAGAACAGAACATTTACATTCACTCGGTTACCAATTTTTCTTAGGTTGTGTGACAACCTGTGCTTATAGGGGATGACTGCAAACTTTCTTTTATCTTTTGTCTTATCCGGCTCTTGCTTTGGGTTAGCATTCCTTTTGTTTGTTTTAACAAGTCCTTCTGCAACAGACACCAGCATGTGCAATGGGTAGCCAGCATCTTGCAACTTTCTTGACTGTAAAAAGATGCTTTCTTCAACAGAATGTGGGAATGACCTTTTCAAACAGTTTACGAAACCTAAACGAGCTATGTTACGTTTAATGAGTTTAGAGTGCGCGGAGCTGAAAGGTAAAGACACTTTTCCATCCCTGGGATAATAAATCCAGCAAGTATGATCTTCAAAAAATGTTATGATGATATCAAGGAAACGTATGCTATTGTTATCAGGGAGCTTATGTGTGACGACAAGTGGAGATAAACAGTTCGAAAAACAATCTAAAACACTTCCAACGGCCTCATCGAGGGTGATTACAGATGTGTCTAAAAAAATTAAAACGTCGTCAACATAACAAAATACATTTAACACCCCTACGTCTTTCAGGCAGGCTCTTCAAAGAGCCTTCTGTCACATTCAGATAAAAACAGGTCACTTAAAATGGGAGCCACACTGGACCCTATACACATTCCTTGCTTCTGTAAAAACAGGTCATCGCCCCACCTAACAAATGTAGAATTAAGATATGTTCCTAAAAGTTCTAGAAAAGCGCCGACACTCACACCCACTGAATTCTGAAAATCAATTATACCAGAGTTCTCAATACATCTTTCATCGCACTGCAGCAAACCATTTTGGGGCAAAGAGTAGTAGAGGTCCTTTATGTCTACAGAGAAAGCACCGAGACTCCTTCTTTCACTTTGCTTAAGAAAAGTAGTCAGACAATCGGGATGTTTTATAAGAAGGGGTCATCAACAACTAGCTGTTTTAGGCTCTTTTGCAGGAAGTCTGAGACTGATTTTTGCCGCGTTCCCGCTTCTGAAACGATTATTCTTAAAGGACAATCCAATTTATGGGTTTTAGCAGAAAAAGCATGTCAAGATTTAGACCTCTGGAATTTTCGACGGACTGAGCTAAACGGGTGAGATTAAACGAAGTACACAACTTTTTTGCCTTCATCCTAATTTTTGAAAACTTGATACTTTCCTGCCTGTGAAATACATTCTCAATCGCCTTGTCAACTTTTTCATCAAAAAGGCATCTTGGCATCACAGCAAAACCGCCTTCCTTATCACATGGAAGAACACATAAGTTGTCTTCCTTGAGGTCTTTCAATACGTTTGAAAGGGATATTATTGGCATTGTCTTCGAACATTTCTTTAAAACGTCGATGCCCTGCGACACACAGCTCCCTTGCTCACTTGTTGGGGCATGCTTCGAAACCGTACGGACCATGGCCAAAAGTTCTGGTTTAGATTTCTTTTGCTCCACGGCGAACTTGGGTCCCAACTGAAGTGTACGGCGCACATCTTCGGGAAGCGTTATCTCCCCAAACGTATGGACGTGGTTGTGAGACCTAGCATTCCGTTTAAGGACCAGTTGTCGAAGCCCTGGCAGGACAGTACTCCATAAAAAACTCGGCGGACTGGTCAAGAACTCGTGCGAATTGCTGCCATTTTTTCTTGCCACTCGGCGGGCTCTCACCTGAGGAAAGCCTTGCTTGCAGACAGTCCTTATACACTCTTGCTATCCTTCCCATTCCTCTCAAAGTATCTTGAATATCCTTTTTCCATGACTGGCCGATGGTCGAAGTGATCCAAACAGGGATAAGATAGCCGGGGGCAGCACGTTGCATCGAATACAAAAGGAGAGAGCACGAGCTTGGCAGATGGCATTTGCGGTGAGGGAAACCAGAAAACATAGATCCACATTCGCACAGAAAAAAGAACCCATTGTACAAGAAATATAGTTCAATAATGGCAGCGTTTGGGCGAGTTGGTTAGACTTGTGAAACCTGGAAAGCGCATAAAACACACGGACAACAGCAAGAGACAGACACACGAGCGCTTGCTTCCAACTGATTTTAATTTCATGCGAGAAGCAGAATATATGTACACTAGAGATCACATGCGCATGCGAAGGAAAAACTCAAACAGGAAAAAATATTATCTGGCTGCACATGTAAAAGATGAAAGATACGCAATCTCTTTCTCAGACAGCAAAATCGACGCACCACTTACACAATCATCGCCAGTTCGTGCTATCTCAATTGCCTCAACAATTTCGCGCGTTGTTTTACACTTGCTTTTATAAAGAACTACACATTGAGGAAAGAGAGGACGACAATTGTTCTTGCTTTTGCACGTGAGGCAATGAATGCGCAAATGCTCACCTTTTTTGTTGTCCACAGCGTAATTATGTTCACCTAATCTCTCATTTAGGCATCTACCAGTTTGGCCTATGTAATATTTACCGCACGTCAATGGCACCTTGTGCACAACCCCTTCTGTGCATTTCACAAATGGCTTTTGGTGCTTGATCATGCAACCTGACTTTATCCTGTTTTCTGACATGCTCCGCTTACTTAGCGCACTCAGCTTACTTGGGGCAGAGAACAGAACATTTACATTCACTCGGTTATCAATTTTTCTGGAGATGGAGAATACCTCAGTAATCTACGCTTTGCTGATGACATTGCCTTGCTAAGCAACTCTGGGGATGAACTGCAAATAATGATTGATGACCTAGACAGGAAAAGTAGAAAGGTAGGCTTGAAAATCAATATGCAGAAGACTAAGGTAATGTTCAATAGCCTCGGGAAGGAACAGCAGTTTACATTAGGTAGCGAAATACTGGAAGTAGTAGGCGAATATGTCTGCTTAGGACAGATAGTAACCGCAGATCCGGACCATGAAAAGGAAATAACAAGAAGAATAAGATTGGGATGGAGCTCATTTGGCAAGCACTCGCAGATTATGACTAGCAGCTTACCGGTATCGCTCAAGAGGAAAGTATACACAGTTCCATGTTACCTGTACTCACCTGCTGAAACGTGGAGGCTAACCAAGAGAGTTCTACTTAAGTTGAGGACAACCCAGAGGGCTATGGAACGAAAAATTGTAGTGGTAACATTAGGATATAGGAAGCGTGTAGAGTAGGTCAGATAGATAGATAGATGTATTTATTGAAAGGAAAAGGCAGAGAGGTTGGCCGGAATAATTCAAATCTGGCCTGCTACTCTGCACTGGGGAAAGGGAAGGAGAGAAGAAAAAAAGGTCATAATGGGTTACGATATGGGAGAATGCATATGAAATACATATACACAGTAGCTTGTTTTACAAGCGCGAATCAAGTCCGCTGGCGCACAAAAAACGGCAAAGAGCACGCACTGCCTGGGCACCTTTCCCCTTGTCCTGCCAAGCGCCCAGCAGCAGTTCCTCCTACAGAGGCCTCTTGTCTAAACGCTTCAAGGAAGCCGCTAGCACACTTCTTTCATGCGCATACGCTGGGCACACCAATAATATATGGTCCACAGTCTCTGGGATGCCACAACTTGAACATTCCGGCGAGTCCATCTGTCCAATTAAATATAAGTACTTGTGCGTGAAAGCCACGTGCAAACGAAGTCTATATAGTAAGCATGCCTCATGACGCGGAATATCACGCGGAACATAAAATTTTAATGTTTGATCGACCCTTCTTAAATGAATGTGTCGGGAGTCTGGCTGGGGCCAGTAAGCGGCTGTAGCATTATTCATACAGCTCGTAAGAAGGCACGTCGTGTCACCTCTTGAAAAAGGCACAGCTGTTTGGAGGCCATTGATGAGTGCGCTTTTCGCTTCAACATCGGCCTGTTCTAGAGTGGGTCAGAGAAATAACTCAAGTTACCGACATTCTAGTGGAAATAAAGAAGAAGAAATAGGCATGGGCAGGACATATAGTGCGAAGAGAGGATAACCGATGGTCGCTTTAGGTAACAAATTGGATTCCAAGGGAAGGAAAGCGTAGCAGGGGGCGGCAGAAAGTTAGGTGGGCGGATGAGGTTAAGTTCGCAGGGGTCAAGTGGATGCAGATAGCACAGAACCGGGTTAAGTGGAGAAATATGGGAGAGGCCTTCGCCCTGCAGTGGGTATAGTCAGGCTGACAATGATGATGATGATGGCGGTGCGTTTCGATGGAGGCGAAACGAAGCGGCATCCGTGCGGTGTCAGTGCACGTTAAGATCCCCAGGTGGTCGAAATTATTCCGGAATACGCAACTACGGCACCCATTTCACTCCGGTTTCACTCCCATCTTCTTCCCATCCCTTACGGCGCGGCTCAGGTGTCCACAGAACAAGTGTGACAGATACTGCGCCTTTACTTTCCCGTAAACCGATTATTATTATATTATTATATTCATAGCGTTCTTCTTTTGCATGCCTTGCAGAACCTTTCGAAGATCTGTGGACAGCAACACGCCTATCATGTCAGACTTGTAAGGGTGGAAGAGCGGGTTAGCTGGCAGTTCATATTTGAAAAAAAAAAAAAAAAAATATATATATATATATATATATATATATATATATATATATATATAGGGGAAATGAGGGTGCTTGTTATAATACATGAAGGAAAGAAGCCAACAGTCGGCGAGGCCAAGGAAAGCGTTGGGGATGGTACTTTATGTCTTTTTTTTTAATATTTACTTGGATACTCACAGAAATTAGTAATGAAATCTGTTTAGGGGAAAGATAATTAGACACAAAGTAGAAGAAAAAACAACGTGCCGATGGTGGGATCCGAACCCACGACCTCCGAATAACACGTCCGGTGCTCTTCCAACTGAGCTACATCGGCCGCTGTCCCCCCTGCTACTTTCTTGGGTATTTATGTTGTCTGTATACGAAACTTGAGAGTGTTCACCAGCGCCACCCTCAGCCATAGCGGCGGACGTGGGGCGTCCTTTGTTACCGCCAGCGTCACGTGGAACGTGATCAAGAGCGAGGGCGAAAGCTGTGCTAGAACCCTCTTACGCTACCTATGGCTTCAAGACTGCCAGAACCGAGACCCCTGTAAGCTACAAGCAGATCAATCAAGGGGAAATGAGGGTGCTCGTTATAATACATGAAGGAAAGAAGCCAACAGTCGGCGAGGCCTAGGAAAGCGTTGGGGATGGTACTTTATGTCTTTTTTTTAATATTTACTTGGATAATCACAGAAATTAGTAATGAAATCTGTTTAGGGGAAAGATAATTAGACACAAAGTAGAAGAAAAAACAACGTGCCGATGGTGGGATCCGAACCCACGACCTCCGAATAACGCGTCCGGTGCTCTTCCAACTGAGCTACATCGGCCGCTGTCCCCCCTGCTACTTTCTTGGGTATTTATGTTGTCTGTATACGAAACTAGAGAGTGTTCACCAGCGCCACCCTCAGCCATAGCGGCGGACGTGGGACGTCCTTTCTTACCGCCAGCGTCACGTAGAACGTGATCAAGAGCGAGGGCGAAAGCTGTGCTAGAACCCTCTTACGCTACCTATGGCTTCAAGACTGCCAGAACCGAGACCCCCGCAAGTTACAAGCAGATCAATCAAGGGGAAATTAGGGTGCTCGTTATAATACATGAAGGAAAGAAGCCAACAGTCGGCGTGGCCAAGGAAAGCGTTGGGGATGGTACTTTATGTGTTTTTTTTAATATTTACTTGGATAATCACAGAAATTAGTAATGAAATCTGTTTAGGGGAAAGATAATTAGACACAAAGTAGAAGAAAAAACAACGTGCCGATGGTGGGATCCGAACCCACGACCTCCGAATAACGCGTCCGGTGCTCTTCCAACTGAGCTACATCGGCCGCTGTCCCCCCTGCTACTTTCTTGGGTATTTATGTTGTCTGTATACGAAACTTGAGAGTGCTCACCAGCGCCACCGTCAGCCATAGCGGCGGACGTGGGACGTCCTTTGTTACCGCCAGCGTCACGTAGAACGTGATCAAGAGCGAGGGCGAAAGCTGTGCTAGAACCCTCTTACGCTACCTATGGCTTCAAGACTGCCAGAACCGAGACCCCCGTAAGCTACAAGCAGATCAATCAAGGGGAAATGAGGGAGCTCGTTATAATACATGAAGGAAAGAAGCCAACAGTCGGCGAGGCCAAGGAAAGCGTTGGGGATGGTAGTTTGTCTTTTTTTTTAATATTTACTTGGATAATCACAGAAATTAGTAATGAAATCTGTTTAAGGGAAAGATAATTAGACACAAAGTAGAAGAAAAAACAACGTGCCGATGGTGGGATCCGAACCCACGACCTCCGAATAACGCGTCCGGTGCTCTTCCAACTGAGCTACATCGGCCGCTGTCCCCCCTGCTACTTTCTTGGGTATTTATGTTGTCTGTATACGAAACTAGAGAGTGTTCACCAGCGCCACCCTCAGCCATAGCGGCGGACGTGGGACGTCCGTTCTTACCGCCAGCGTCACGTAGAACGTGATCAAGAGCGAGGGCGAAAGCTGTCCTAGAACCCTCTTACGCTACCTATGGCTTCAAGACTGCCAGAACCGAGACCCCCGCAAGCTACAAGCAGATCAATCAAGGGGAAATTAGGGTGCTCGTTATAATACATGAAGGAAAGAAGCCAACAGTCGGCGTGGCCAAGGAAAGCGTTGGGGATGGTACTTTATGTCTTTTTTTTAATATTTACTTGGATAATCACAGAAATTAGTAATGAAATCTGTTTAGGGGAAAGATAATTAGAAACAAAGTAGAAGAAAAAACAACGTGCCGATGGTGGGATCCGAACCCACGACCTCCGAATAACGCGTCCGGTGCTCTTCCAACTCAGCTACATCGGCCGCTGTCCCCCCTGCTACTTTCTTGGGTATTTATGTTGTCTGTATACGAAACTTGAGAGTGTTCACCAGCGCCACCCTCAGCCATAGCGGCGGACGTGGGGCGTCCTTTGTTACCGCCAGCGTCACGTGGAACGTGATCAAGAGCGAGGGCGAAAGCTGTGCTAGAACCCTCTTACGCTACCTATGGCTTCAAGACTGCCAGAACCGAGACCCCCGTAAGCTACAAGCAGATCAATCAAGGGGAAATGAGGGTGCTCGTTATAATACATGAAGGAAAGAAGCCAACAGTCGGCGAGGCCAAGGAAAGCGTTGGGGATGGTAGTTTGTCTTTTTTTTTAATATTTACTTGGATAATCACAGAAATTAGTAATGAAATCTGTTTAGGGGAAAGATAATTAGACACAAAGTAGAAGAAAAAACAACGTGCCGATGGTGGGATCCGAACCCACGACCTCCGAATAACGCGTCCGGTGCTCTTCCAACTGAGCTACATCGGCCACTGTCCCCCCTGCTACTTTCTCGGGTATTTATTTCGTCTGTATACGAAACTTGAGAGTGTTCACCAGCGCCACCCTCAGCCATAGCGGCGGACGTGGGACGTCCTTTGTTACCGCCAGCGTCACGTAGAACGTGATCAAGAGCGAGGGCGAAAGCTGTGTTAGAACCCTCTTACGCTACCTATGGCTTCAAGACTGCCAGAACCGAGACCCCCGTAAGCTACAAGCAGATCAATCAAGGGGAAATGAGGGTGCTCGTTATAATACATGAAGGAAAGAAGCCAACAGTCGGCGAGGCCAAGGAAAGCGTTGGGGATGGTAATTTATGTCTTTTTCTTTAATATTTACTTGGATAATCACAGAAATTAGTAATGAAATCTGTTTAGTTGAAAGATAATTAGACACAAAGTAGAAGAAAAAACAACGTGCCGATGGTGGGATCCGAACCCACGACCTCCGAATAACGCGTCCGGTGCTCTTCCAACTGAGCTACATCGGCCGCTGTCCCCCCTGCTACTTTCTTGGGTATTTATGTTGTCTGTATACGAAACTTGGATGGATGAATGGAATATAGGAGCGTCCCCTTTGAAACGGGGTGGTAGCAGTAGCTATCATGCTCATTTTTCGCCATATATCTTAATTATTGATTTAGAATTGTTAACTAAACCATCATTCTATTTATTAAATTTTGCTTCTACATTACTAACATTATGTCACTTCTCTGCATTTAAGCCACCAATCTTCCACCCGTTTTTTGCTAGTTTCCACCGCCGGTTTATTCACCCGGCCACTGTTATCTCTAAACCCCAGAGCTTCAGGAACAGTGATTGCGCCCGCATCAACTTCCGGATGGATACCATTGCATTCGAGTATAATATGGTCAATTGTTTCGCTGGAGTTTCCACATACAGCACATGCGTCATCTCCATTGTTAAACTTCTTTTTGTAGCTGCGTGTTCTAAGGCACCCTGATCTAGCTTCAAAAAGTAGGGCACTGCCTCTTGAGTTATCAAAGAAATCTTTCTTCCTAATCTGCATTTTCCACTTTCGGTATAATTCCACACTCTGTTTTTTTTCCTTGAGAGTGTTCTTGAGAGTGTTCACCAGCGCCACCCTCAGCCATAGCGGCGGACGTGCGACGTCCTTTGTTACCGCCAGCGTCACGTAGAACGTGATCAAGAGCGAGGGCGAAAGCTGTGCTAGAACCCTCTAACGCTACCTATGGCTTCAAGACTGCCAGATCCGAGACCCCCGTAAGCTACAAGCAGATCAATCAAGGGGAAATGAGGGTGCTCGTTATAATACGTGAAGGAAAGAAGCCAACAGTCGGCGAGGCCAAGAAAAGCGTTGGGGATGGTACATTATGTCTTTTTTTAATATTTACTGGGATAATCACAGAAATTAGTAATGAAATCTGTTTAGGGGAAGGATAATTAGACACAAAGTTGAAGAAAAAACGACGTGCCGATGGTGGGATCCGAACCCACGACCTCCGAATAACGCGTCCGGTGCTCTTCCAACTGAGCTACATTGGCCGCTGTCCCCCCTGCTACTTTCTTGGGTATTTATGTTGTCTGTATACGAAACTTGAGAGTGTTCACCAGCGCCACCCTCAGCCATAGCGGCGGACGTGGGACGTCCTTTGTTACCGCCAGCGTCACGTAGAACGTGATCAAGAGCGAGGGCGAAAGCTGTGCTAGAACCCTCTTACGCTACCTATGGCTTCAAGACTGCCAGAACCGAGACCCCCGTAAGCTACAAGCAGATCAATCAAGGGGAAATGAGGGTGCTCGTTATAATACATGAAGGAAAGAAGCCAACAGTCGGCGAGGCCAAGGAAAGCGTTGGGGATGGTACTTTATGTCTTTTTTTAATATTTACTTGGATAATCACAGAAATTAGTAATGAAATCTGTTTAGGGGAAAGATAATTAGACACAAAGTATTATAACGAGCACCCTCATTTCCCCTTGATTGATCTGCTTGTAGCTTACGGGGGTCTCGGTTCTGGCAGTCTTGAAGCCATAGGTAGCGTAAGAGGGTTCTAGCACAGCTTTCGCCCTCCGTCTTGATCACGTTCTACGTGACGCTGTTGGTAACAAAGGACGTCCCACGTCCGCCGCTATGGCTGAGGGTGGTGCTGGTGAACACTCTCAAGTTTCGTATACAGACAACATAAAAACCCAAGAAAGTAGCAGGGGGGACAGCGGCCGATGTAGCTCAGTTGGAAGAGCACCGGACGCGTTATTCGGAGGTCGTGGGTTCGGATCCCACCATCGGCACGTTGTTTTTTCTTCTTCTTTGTGTCTAATTATCTTTCCCCTAAACAGATTTCATTACTAATTTCTGTGATTATCCAAGTAAATATTTATAAAAAAGACATAAAGTGCCATCCCCAACGCTTTCCTTGGCCTCGCCGACTGTAGGCTTCTTTCCTTCATGTATTATAACGAGCACCCTCATTTCCCCTTGATTGATCTGCTTGTAGCTTACGGGGGTCTCGGTTCTGGCAGTCTTGAAGCCATAGGTAGCGTAAGAGGGTTCTAGCACAGCTTTCGCCCTCGCTCTTGATCACGTTCTACGTGACGCTGGCGGTAACAAAGGACGTCCCACGTCCGCCGCTATGGCTGAGGGTGGCGCTGGTGAACACTCTCAAGTTTCGTATACAGACAACATAAATACCCAAGAAAGTAGCAGGGGGGACCGCGGCCGATGTAGCTCAGTTGGAAGAGCACCGGACCCGTTATTCGGAGGTCGTGGGTTCGGATCCCACCATCGGCACGTTGTTTTTTCTTCTACTTTGTGTCTAATTATCTTTCCCCTAAACAGATTTCATTACTAATTTCTGTGATTATCCAAGTAAATATTAAAAAAAAAGACAAAGTACCATCCCCAACGCTTTCCTTGGCCTCGCCGACTGTTGGCTTCTTTCCTTCACGTATATATATATATTGTGAGCTCTCCACGGATCTTCTTTCATTTGTACATACCATGATCATCTTCTTCCTCTTGTACATACCATCTTCATCGTCCCGCGGTGCCGGCTCTGGCGCGCGCTTGGGTTTTCTCCATCAGAATAAACGCTGACACGGCATACCTTGCCCTGCCTTCACGACCTTGCCGTCTGGACCTGGCCTTCTTTCACAAGTGGTGGAGGTGAAATTTGATCCCTTTTCTGCCTTGTGTCCTGCCTCTCGCAGGAGTTACGTTCCGGTCGCCGTTTAACAACTACAATCGTCATGTCAACCGAGAGCAGTCCCGACACGGCCGGACCCTCTACCTCGGCTACACCGCCGTCTCCGCTGGTGCCCACACGACAACGCGACCCGCCGCTGTTCGCTGGTCGTCGCGACGAAGACGTCGATGACTGGCTTGACACTTATGAACGCTGCAGTGCCTACAACCGGTGGGATGATGCTTTGAAATTTTTGAACGTGTCTTTCTACGTTATTGAGGTCGCCAGAAATTGGTTTATTAACCGCGAGCCCCACACCACAAACTGGCCCACGTTCAAGCAGCAGTTCCGACAGTACTTCGCCGACCCGGCTGTTCGGACGGAGATCGCAAGGAACAAGCTCGCTACCCGCCGTCAAGGTCCCGATGAGTCCTATGCGTCATACATAAAGGCCGTGCTGGCACTCTGTCGGCGTATCAGTCCCACCATGCCGGAATCTGAACGTGTACACCATGTCTTGAAGGGAATCAATTCAATGGCTTATACCACCCTTGTTGCCCAAAATCCATCAAGTGTTGATTCCATTATAACGACCTGCCAACGCCTCGACCAGCTACAGTCCTCCCGATTGCAGCCCGGCTTCACTACTGCCCCGACCTCTACTGACCTCGATCTACGAGCCATGATTCGAGCGATAATCCGCGAGGAGCTACAAGCCCTCAGCCCTTTCTGCACGCACGGGTGCGATCATTCGTCTCCTCCTCCTAACGACGCCGGCCTCCGCCACATCATTAAAGAAGAGTTGGCCACTATCAAACACCCTGCCACACCTGATCCTCCTGCACCTCGCCCAGCACCGACTTACGCTCACGTCGCTGCATCCCCTCCTCCTTTTGTTCCCCCACCCCAAGCACCACCCTACAACCACATCAACGCCATGACGACGGCTCAACCGACGCCACCTTATTACGCACCTTGGCGCCCCTCTCGCCCAGTGTGCTATTATTGTGGAATTCGAGCACATATATCTCGCTTTTGTCGCCGACGCCTTCAAAACGAGCGACGTGGTTATGACGCCTTCGAAAGTGACATACCTGCATATTATCAGCGACGACCAATTCCCAACCAACCTCGTCGATTCTCTCCACCGCCGGTATCCTCGTCTGAACCAAGTGGGGCTCATGCATCCGGACGCCGGTTCCCTTCCCCATACCGCCGCTCTATTTCGCCACTTCGACCAGCAACAACTGTTCCTGTCCGTAATTCGGAAAACTAAGCGATGCAGTTTCCGGAGTAGAAACTGCACTTTGCGAACTTACAAAAAGTCCTCCTCACCGCCCGTACAATATGATTTCCGTTTTAGCTGAAGGATTCCCGGTCGAAGCTTTGATTGACACAGGAGCTGCACTTTCTGTTATTCATGCTGATTTGTGCCACCGTTTGCGGAAAATAACGACACCAAATGATGGACCTGAACTTCGTGCAGCAAATGGCGTGTCTCTGCACTCTTCAGCAAAATGTACAGTTCGAGTTGTTATAGACGGCGTCCGCCACCATGTGCAGTTTGCTGTGCTTTCACCGTGTGCGCATTTGATGATTTTAGGATGGGATTTTTTGTCAACCACTTCAGCGTTAATTTCTCGTCGCGACCGTGTCATCCATATGACAGACAGTGATTTTTCATCTGACATATCTGCACGGCATCATTTCCTCATTGCCGCAGCTGATACTGTACTGCCTCCACAGTGCGAAACATTTATTACCGTTGTTTCCGAACACATCAGTGACGGGGATGTACTCATCGCACCATCTCATCGTCATCTTGCACGTGGAATCGCCTTCCCATCAAGTCTTGTACGATTCCGCAGCATCTCAGCAATAGCAGCTGCCACGAACACTTCCCGTGAATCCCTCGTGCTGACTAAAGGAACTTCCCTGCCATGCATAGTGGATGCTCACCCTATATCCATGATGGTGCTCACTGCCCCGCTACCTCCGCAACGTGATTCATCGCAAGTTTCTCTTTCCATGCTGTCGAAGACAATCAATCCGAACCTCATGCCACACCAACGACAAGAATTGCTGCAATTGCTTCAAGCCCACCAAGCCATTTTTGATGCCACTTCCCCACCACTGGGATGGACTAGTGTTGCACATCACCGCATCCTTACCGAAGGTAACTCAATTGTATGTCGACGACCTTATCGAGTTTCTCTCTCGGAAAGAAAAGTAATCGAAGAAAATGTCAATGACATGCTCCGTCGGGATATTATTCGTCCATCAGCAAGCCCATGGTCCTCCCCAGTAGTATTAGTTAAAAAAAAGGACCGATCGGTACGATTTTGTGTTGATTATCGCGCACTCAACAAAATTACCCGCAAAGACGTCTACCCGATGCCGCGTATTGATGATGCCCTTGACTCTCTCCAAGGTGCCGAATATTTCTCGACATTGGACCTCCGCTCAGGTTATTGGCAAATACCTATGCATGAGGACGACAAAGAAAAAACCGCTTTCGCAACTCCCGACGGACTTTACGAGTTTAATGTTATGCTTTTCGGCCTTTGTAACGCACCCGCAACATTTGAAAGAATGATCGATACTGTACTTCGTGGTCTCAAATGGAGAACCTGTTTATGTTACTTGGATGACATTGTTATCTTTTCGTCAACTTTTACTGACCATCTCACGCGCCTGAATGAAGTCCTCACGTGTCTTGCTTCAGCGGGCCTCCAGCTCAACACCAAGAAGTGCCACTTTGCAGAGAAGGAAATTAAATTATTAGGACATCTGGTTAGCCATGACGGCATTCGCCCAGACCCTGAAAAAAATAACCGCGGTCTTGAACTTTCCTCGTCCGCAACGGACTACAGATTTGCGCAGTTTCCTAGGCCTGGTGTCCTATTTCCGGCGATTTATAGGACATTTTGCAACTATTGCTGCGCCACTTCAGGAACTACTTAAAGCGCGCAGCCCTTTCGTGTGGACTGAACAGTGCAACACTGCTTTTAACGACCTAGAGCACGCCCTCACATGAGATCCAGTTCTTGGCCACTTCAGCAACAGCGCTCCTACCATCCTCCACACTGATGCCAGTGGTCACGGTCTTGGTGCTGTACTTCTGCAGCGCGATGTAACTTCACGTGAGAAAGTGATTGCCTTCGCCAGTCGGACCATGACTCCAACTGAGAAAAACTACACCATTACCGAGCAGGAATGTCTCGCCGTCGTCTGGGCTGTTCAAAAGTTTCGCCCTTACCTATATGGCCGGCATTTCACAGTTGTGACCGATCACCATGCTCTTTGTTGGTTATCTTCGCTGAAAAATTTGACAGGCAGACTTGGCCGCTGGATTCTACGCCTGCAAGAATACCATTTCGACGTCGTTTATAAATCGGGCCGCCAACACCAAGACGCCAACTCTCTTTCTCGCTGCCCGGTTTCGGAATCAGCCTGCTGTTTTTCTTCACAATGCATTTCCACCTCTGACCACAGCCGATCATCGCTTCCACCGACGCATATTACGGCAGTTTCTTTTGACGACTCTGAGAACAAGCACGCTCTCCGCTCACAGCAATTAGCTGATGCCTACTGTCGGCCCATCATCAACCACCTTATCGGCGCTTCGAGCCCACCCAACGCTAGGCTTCGCCGACAGCTTCGCAATTTCAAGCTTGAAGATGGCATACTACGCCGCTACGTGTATTATCCTGATGTAACTCTCTGGATCCCAGTCGTACCGCGTGTGCTTCGCCCACGTATACTAGCGGCTTTCCACGATGACGCTACTGCAGGTCACCTTGGTTTTAACAAAACATACGACCACCTAAAAAGACGATTCTTTTGGCCTGGCCTGTCTACCACAGTAGCTAAATACGTTGCTTCCTGTCACCTGCGCCAATGTCGCAAGCGGCCGACTTCTTCCCCCGCTGGTCTTCTACAGCCCCTTCCCTGTCCCGCCACACCATTCGACGTAGTCGGCATCGACTTATATGGTCCCCTACCTCTCTCCAATGGTGGTAACCATTGGGTTAAAACAGCTGTCGACCACCTTACACGCTATGCTGAGACGGCCCCTGTACCGACTGCTTCCGCCGAAGAGGTAGCTAATTTCTTTTTGCGGTCAATTGTATTGCGTCATGGCGCTCCTCGGGTGCTTCTAAGTGACCGCGGGACGGCCTTCTTATCGACAATCGTATCCGAAGTTCTTCGTGCGTGATCGACCCTCCATAAGACAACCTCAAGCTACCATCCCCAGACTAACGGTCTGACTGAGCGATTTCACTGCACCCTATCGGATATGCTATCCATGTACATCACACCGGATCATCGAAATTGGGATACTGTTCTACCATTCGTCACATTCGCCTATAATACTGCAGTACAGCGGACTACTGGTTACTCCCCATTTTTCCTCGTTTTCGGCCGTTCTCCTACTACAATCCTCGACACTTCCTTCTTTTCTACGCCCGACTACTCCTCATCATTATCAGCCCAGTTCTTATCCCGTGTGGCCAGATGCCGTCATCTTGCCCGCCTCAACACAGAAGCGTGCCAGCAAGACCGCAAGAGTCGCTACGATTCGAAGCATCGCGTCGTCTCTTTTCGTCCTGTTGACGAAGTACTGCTCTATACACCACTGCGCACTCCTGGCCTTAGTGATAAATTTCAGCACCGCTATCTTGGTCCCTACAAGGTAATCAACCAAACTTCCCCAGTAAACTACCAAGTCACCTGTTGATCCCCCAGCTGACCGACGCCACCGTGGAACTGAAATTGTTCATGTATCTCGCTTGAAGCCGTTTGTGCGCCGCGGTACATCGGTTGGTTTGGAGCGGCCAGGCTGGCCGCTTCCGACCCCCCGGGCAGATTGTGTGAGGTCTCCACGGATCTTCTTTCATTTGTACATACCATGATCATCTTCTTCCTCTTGTACATACCATCTTCATCGTTCCGCGGTGCCGGCTCTGGCGCGCGCTTGGGTTTTCTCCATCAGAATAAACGCTGACACGGCATACCTTGCTCTGCCTTCACGACCTTGCCGTCTGGACCTGGCCTTCTTTCACTATATATATATATATATATATATATATATATATATATATATATATATATATATATATATATATATATATATATATATATATATATATATATATATATATATATATATTGTGAGCCTTCCGTGGATGTTCTTTAATTGGTACATGCCATGATCTTCCTCTTTCATTTGTACATACCATCATCATTGTCCCGCGGCGCCGGCTCCGGCATGCGCCTGGGTTTTGCATCGGATTAAAACGCTAGACAAGGCATCGCTACCCTTGCCGTCACGACCTTGCCGTCTTAACCTAGCCTTCTTTCACAAGTGTTGGAGGTGAAATTTAATCCCCTCTCTGCCTTGAGCCCTGCCTCTCGCTGGAGCTACGTTCCTGTCGCTGTTTGGCAACTGCCACCATAGTCATGTCCACCGAGAGCAATCCCGACCCGGCCGGACCCTCTACCTCGAATGCACCGACGCCTCCGACTCGCTCACACGTCAGCACGACCCGCCGCTGTTCGCTGGTCGTCGCGACGAAGGCGTCGATGACTGGCTCGACACATATGAACGTTGCAGTGCCTATAACCGGTGGGACGATGCTTTAAAATACCCCAACGTTTCGATCTATCTCTTTGAGGTCGAAAGAAACTAATTCATTAATTGCGAACCCCACACTACTAACTGGACCACTTTAAAACAGCAGTTCCGAGAATACTTCGCCGACCGGGCAGTTCGGACTGAGATCGCGAGAAACATTCTCGCTTCCCGCCTTCATGGTCCCGATGAATCATATGCTTGCACTTTGCCGGCGCATTAGTTCCGCCATGACGGAACCTGAACGTGTGCACCACGTCTTAAAAGGGATCAATTCTATGGCTTATCACGCCTTAGTTGTTCAGAATCCTTCAAGTGTTGATTCAATTATTACGACTTGCCAGCGCCTCGACCAGCTGCAGTGCTCTCAATTACAGCCCGGCTTCGCAACTGGTGCGACCTCTGCTGACCTTGATCTGCGGGCAATGATTCGAGCAATCATACGTGAGGAGCTCCAAGTCCTCAATCCTTTCTGTCGACACGGGTGTGATCATTCTTTCGAACCTTCCAATGACACCGTTCTCCGCAACATGATTAAAGAAGAGTTAGCAACCATCACACACCCTATTACATCCGAACCTCCTTCAACCCGCCCAGTGCCGACCTACGCGCACGTCGCTGCATCCCCCTTCTTTGTTTCCCCCGCCCCGACCGGCACCAACCTACAATCACGTCAATGCAATGGCGATGGCTCAAACTACACCACCCTATTACGCACCTTGGCATCCCTCCCGACCAGTCTGCTATTACTGTGGTATTAGAGGACATATATCCCGCTTCTGTCGTCGCCGCCTTCAGAACGAGCGCCGTGGTTACGACACCTTTGAAAGTGACATGCCTTCAACCTGATATTATCATCATCATTATCATCATCATCATCATCAGCCTGATTATACCCACTGCAGGGCGAAGGCCTCTCCCATATTTCTCCACTTAACCCGGTTCTGTGCTAGCTGCATCCACTTGACCCCTGCGAACTTCTTAATCTCATCCACCCACCTAACTTTCTGCCGCCCCCTGCTACGCTTTCCTTCCCTTGGAATCCAGTTTGTTACCCTCATCGACCATCGGTTATCCTCTCTTCGCACTACATGTCCTGCCCATGTGCATTTCTTCTTCTTAATTTCAACTAAAATGTCGGTAACTTGAGTTATTTCTCTGACCCACTCTGCACGCTTCCTATCTCTTAATGTTACCCCTACCATTTTTCGTTTCATAGCCCTCTGGGTTGTCCTCAACTTAAGTAGAACTCTCTTGATTAGCCTCCACGTTTCAGCCCCATAGGTGAGTACAGGGAAGATGCAACTGTTGTATACTTTCCTCTTGAGCGATACCGGTAAGCGGCTAGTCATAATCTGCGAGTGCTTGCCAAATGCGCTCCATCCCAATCGTACTCTTCTTGTTATTTCGTTTTCGTGGTCCGGATCTGTGGTTACTACCTGTCCTAAGTAGACATATTCGCCTACTACTTCCAGTATTTCTCTACCTAATGTAAACTGCTGTTTCTTCCCGAGGCTGTTGAATATTACTTTAGTCTTCTGCATATTGATTTTCAAGCCTACCTTTCTACTTTTCCTGTCTAGGTCATCAATCATTATTTGCAGTTCATCCCCCGAGTTGCTTAGCAAGGCAATGTCATCAGCAAATCGCAGATTACTGAGGTATTCTCCATCTACCCCTATCCCTAACTGCTCCCATTCCAAGTCTCTGAATACTTCCTCTAAACAAGCTGTGAATAGTACTGGGGAGATTGTGTCTCCTTGCCTAACACCTTTCTTTATGGGAATTTTGTTACTTTCTTTATGCAGAACTATGGTTGCTGTGCAGCCACTATATATATCTTCCAGCACTTTCAATTACGGCTCGTCTACCCCCTGATTTCGCAATGCCTGCATCACCGCCGAGGTTTCAACGGAGTCAAATGCTTTTTCGTAATCAATGAATGCTATGTATAAGGGCTGGTTATATTCCGAGCATTTTTCTATCACCTGATTGATGGTATGGATATGATCGATAGTAGAGTACCGTTTCCGAAACCCTGCTTGATCCTTTGCTTGATTGCAGTCTAAGGTTGTCCTGATTCTATTAGCGATTACCTTTGTAAATGCCTTATACATAACAGACAGTAAGCTGATTGGTCTGTAATTTTTAAGGTCCCTAAAGTCCCCTTTCTTGTGAATGAGGATAATGTTTGCATTCTTCCATGGTTCCGGTACCGTCGATGACACCAGGCACTGCGTATGCAGGGTGGCCAGTTTCTCTAGCACGATATCCCCCCCCCCCCCCCCGTTCTTCAGCAAATCTGTAGTTGTCTGATCCTCTCCAGCTGATTTCCCCCTTTTCATAGTTTCTAGTGGTTTCTTGGCCTCGTCCTTCGTCACTGGTGGAACGTCTGACTGTTTTTCCCTACCGCCAATCTCATTACGGCCCTGACTACTTTGGCTACTGTACAGATCTGTATAGAGCTCCTCGGCTACTTTGACTATCTTTTCCATATTAGTGATGACGTTGCCCGCCTTGTCCCTTATCGCATACATCTGGTTTTTGCCTATGCCCAATTTTTTTTTTTACCGCTTTAAGGCTTCCCCCGTTCTTTACAGCATGCTCAATTTTCTCCATGGTATACTTCCTTATATCGGCCACCTTGCGCTTATTGATTGGTTTTGATGTCTCGGCCAATTGGCTTTCATACTCTGGCGTTTCTTAATCAAATCTTTCGTCTCCTTAGGCAGCTTGCCGGTATCCTCTCTGACTATCCTACCGCCTACGTCTACCGCGCACGCAGTAATTATATCTGTGAAATTATTGTTCCTTGCCTCTAGGGTAATGTCGCCATCCTCAGTTAGAGCTGAAAACCTATTCTGTAGCGAGATCCTGAACTCTTCTGCCGTCCCCATCACCGCTTATTCGTTGATGGATTTCTTTCTTACTAATCTGTTGCGTTCCTTCGTCAGATTTAGGCTAATTCGGGACCTCACCATCCTTTGGTCACTGCACTCATATTATCAACGCCGGTCTATTCCAAGCCCACCTCGACGATCCTCCCCACCTCCAGTATCTTCGTCCGAGCCTCGTGAGAGCCATGTATCCCGACGCCGGTCTCCATCCTCATACCACTGCTCAGCTTCCCCTCTCCGAGCCGCAATCGTTCTCCCTGTCCGCCATCCGGAAAAGTAAGTGTTGCAGTTTCCGGAGGTCAAACTGCACTCTGCGAACTTACTAAAAGTCCTCCTGATCGCCGGTATAACGTTATTGCTGTTATCGCCGAAGTTTTAGAGGTCGAAGCTTTGATTGATACAGGGGCTGCAATTTCTGTCATTCATGCTCATTTGTGCTACCGTTTGCGAAAAGTGACAACACCATATGGTGGGCCTGAACTCCGTGGAGCCAATGACGTCCCTTTGCGCCCTTCAGCGAAGTGCACCGTACGAGTTGTTATCGACGGCATCCGCCATCATGTGCAGTTTGCTGTGCTCTCATCTTGTGCGCTTCTGGTAATTTTTGGATAACATTTTTTGTCAACTGCTTCAGCGTTAATTTCTTGTGGTGACCGTGTTATTCATATGACAGACAGCGATTTTTAATCTGATATTTCTGAACGACATCATCCCCTCATTGCCGTGCTGATACTGTTTTGCCTCCTCAGCGCGAAAAACTGCTTACTGTTGTTTCTGACCACATCACTGATGGGGACGTACTCATAGCACCATCATATAGTCATCTTGCACGCGGTATCGCCTTCCCGTCAGGTCTTGTCCGGTTCCACAACGGCCAGTGACAATAGCGGCCACTAACACTTCATGTGAATCCCTCGTGCTTCCAAACGGAACTTCTCTGCATTGCATGGTAGATGTTCAACATTTTACCTGATGGTGCTCACCGCCCCTCCGCCTCAGCAACGTGTTTCGTCGGACGTCTCTCTTTCTGTTCTCACAAGGACTATTAATCCTAAACTAACGTCGAACCAACACCAAGAACTCCTGACATTGCTCCGACACCACAAGCCATTTTTGATGCCTTCCCCACCACAGGGACGGACTAGTGTTGCGGACCATCGCATCATTACTGAAGGTAACTATCGTTTGCCGATAGCCCTATCGGGTTGCCCTTTCTGAACGAAAAGTAATTGAAGAAAATGTAAATGACATGCTCCATCGCAATATTATTCGTCCCTCAACAAGCCCATGGTCCTCCTCAGTAGTGCTAGTTAAAAAAAGGACGGCTCGGCACGCTTTTGTGTTGATTACCGCGCACTCAACAAAATTACCCACAAAGATGTATATCCAATTCCGCGAATTGGTGACACCCGTGAATCTCTCCAAGGCTCCGAATATTTCTAGACCTTGGACCTCCGTTCAGGTTATTGGCAAATACCTATACACGAGGACGACAAAGAAAAAACCGCTTTCGCAACACCTGATGACCTTTACGAATTTAATGTTATGCCTTTCGGACTTTGTAACGCAAAAGCGACATTTGAAAGAATGATCGACACTATACTTCGTGGCCTAAAATGGAGAACCTCTTTGTGTTACAATTGGACGACATTGTTATCTTTTCGGCAACTTTTAATGACCATCTCACGCGCCTTAATGAAGTCGTCACCTGTCTCGCTTCGGCAGGCCTTCAGCTCAACACCAAGAAGTGCCACTTTGCACAGAAGGAAATTAGAATATTGGGACATCTGGTCAGCCATGACGGCATTCGTCCAGATCCTGAAAAAATCATTGCGGTCTTGAACTTTGCTCGCCCGCAACGAACTACAGATTTGCGTATTCTCCTCGGCCTCGCGTCTTATTTCCGGCGTTTTATAAGGCATTTTGCAAATATGTGCTGCACCACTTCATTAGATACTTAAAGCACGCAGCACGCAGTGACCTAAAGCTTGCCCTCACATCAGATCCTGTTCTTGGCCACTTCAGTGACAGCGCTCCAACTATCCTGCACACCGATGCCAGTGGTCACGGTCTTGGCGCTGTACTTCTGCAGCGTGACGCAACATCGCGTGAGAAAGTGATTGCCTTTGCCAGTCGGACTCTGACTCCAGCTGAGAAAAACAACACCATTACCGAGCAGGAGTGTCTTGAAGTCGTCTAGGCTGTCCAAAAATTCCGCCCTTACCTATACGGTCGGCACTTCGCAGTTGTGACAGACCACCATGCTCTTTGCTAGTTGCTTCACTCAAAAAATTGACAGGCCGGCTTGGCCGCTGGATTCTACGCCTGCAAGAATACCATTTCGACGTCACTTATAAATCTAGTCGCCAACACCAAGACGCCGACGCTCTTTCTAGCTGTCCACTTTCGGAATGAGCTTGCCGTTTTTCTTCCCAATGCATTTCCACCTCTGACCAGAGCCGACCATCTCTTTGCCCGACGTATATCACAACAGTTTGTTTTGACGACTCTGAGAACAAGCACGCTCTCCGCTCACAGCAATTAGCCGATGCTTACTGCCGTCCTATCATCGCCCGCCTTATCGGCGCTTCCGACCCGTCCAATTCTAGGCATCGCCTACCGCTTCGCAATTTCAAGCTCGAAGATGACATCCTACTCCGCTACGTGTATTGCCCTGATGGAACTCGCTGGATCCAAGTCGTGCCGCGTGTACTTCGCCCACGTATACTGGCGGCTCTCCACGATGACTCTACTGCAGGTCACCTTGGTTTTGACAAAACCTGCGACCGCGTGAGAAAACGATTATTTTGGCCTGGCTTATCTTCCACCGTTGCCAAATACGTCGCATCCTGCCCTCTGTGCCAACTTCGCAAACTGCTGACTTCTTCGCCCACTGGCCTTCTATAACCTCTTCCTTCTCCAGCCACGCCATTCGACGTAGTCAGCATCGACTTATATGGTCCCCTACCTCTATGCGTTGGGAGTAACCATTGGATTATAACAGCTGTCGACCCCCTCACACGCTACGCTGAGATAGCACCTGTACCGACTGGTTCCGCTAAAGAAGTAGCAAATTTCTTTTTGCGATCAATCGTATTGCGCCGTGGCGCTCCTCGGGGGCCCCTAAGTGACCGCGGTACAGACTTCTTATCGAAAGTCGTTCCCGAAGTTCTTCACGCCCCATCCACCCTTCATAAGACAACCTCAAGCTACCCTCCCAATACTAACGGTCTGACTGAGCAATTTCGTCCCACCTTGTCGGATATGATATCCATATACATCACACAAGATCATCAAAATTGGGACACTATTTCATTCGTCACTATCGCATATAATACAGCAGTACAGCGAACTACCGGTTACTGTTCATTTTTCCTTGTTTATGGCCGTCCTCCCACTACAATCTCGATACTTCCTTGTTCTTTATACGCACGACTACTCCACAACAGTACCTACCCATTTTTTATCTCGCGTGGCGAGATACCGTCATCTTGCCCGCCTCAACACAGAAGCGTGCCAGGAAGACCGCAAGACTCGCTATGACTCTACACATCGCGTGGCTCTTTTCGTCCTGGTGACGAAGTACTTCTTTATACACCATTGCGCTGCCCTGGCCTTAGTGACAAATTCCACCAGCGCTACGTAGGTCCCTATGATATCATCAGCCAAACTTCCCCAGTGAACTACAAAGTGACGCCTGTTGATCCCCCAGCCGATCGATGATACCGTGGAACTGAAATTGTTCATGTGTCTCGCTTGAAACCGTTTGTGCGCCTCGATGCATCGGTTACTTAGGAGTGGCCGGGCTGGCCGCTTCCGACCCCCCGGGCAGATTGTGTGAGCCTTCCGTGGATGTTCTTTAATTTGTATATGCCATGATCTTCCTCTTTCATTTGTACATACCATCATCATCGTCCCGAGGCGCCGGCTCCGGCACGCGCCTGGGTTTTGTCATCGGATTAAAACGCTAGACAAGGCTTACCAAGATATTGTGAGCACTGTGTGGCGCTACATCTTCCACACGGCTGAACGTGCTGCTTCATCTTCATCCTGCTCCCTCTTGTCCCATCGTCCCATGACCCATCGTCATCGCGGAGTGTGTTTGGCTGCAGCGTGCGACCAAGGCTTCAGGTCTGCAATAAAGCCTGATCCCCCAAGTCCGACCTTCGCGTTACCTTACACATGGTGGAAGTGCGCCTTGATTTCCCCGCTGCTTCGTCACCTTCATCCACCTGGAGCTTCGTTCTGGCCGCCGTTTGACCCCGACCACCATCGTCATGACTCAAGAGGGCCACTCCGCTACTTCGGCTTCTACCAACTCGACTCCGGCTCCCTTTTCCACTTGGACTGTCAGCAGCAGTCAGCGCGACCCGCAGATGTTCGCCGGCCTCCGCGGCGACGACGCAGATGACTGGCTCGACAGCTACGACCGGGTCAGTGTTTTCAACCGGTGGGCCGATTCTCTTAAACTAATTAATGTGTCCTTTTATATGACGGATGTGGCCAAAACGTGGTTCCTAAATCATGAATCGACGATTCCGGACTGGGCTACCTTTAAACAAAAGTTACGGCAGATTTTCTGCGCTCCTACTGTTCGCACGGAGTCCGCCAAGAAGAAGCTAGAAGCCCGACTTCAGCGGTCCAATGAGACCTATACCTCTTATATAGAAGATGTACTTGCACTTTGTCGGCGCATAAACGACACCATGCCAGAGGCCGAGCGGGTTCGGCACGTCCTGAAAGGTATTGGGCCACTCGCCTACAACGCCCTGGCCGCGCAGAACCATACCACAATTGACGCCATCATATCGACTTGTCAACGCCTTGACGAACTACAGTCAATACGCCTGCAGCCTGATCCCACTTCATTTGGTTTCACTGCCGACGCTGACCTCCGTGCGCTTATTCGCGAATTAATTCGCGAAGAGCTCTAGGCTCAAGGTAATTTGTGCTGCCCTGCATCTGAGCCACATCCTTCAAGTGCCGGCCTGCGTAGCATTGTCAAAGAAGAGCTGGCCTCAATCACCTATTCCCCCCCAACATCGGTCGCTCCTACCATCTGTCAGGTGCCAATGTACGCCCAGGTCACATCCTTGCCGCCTGCAGTTGGAGCGCCTACGCCACCGGCGCCTACCACTGCTCATGTCGCTGCATTGGCACCGCCTGCCGCGGCGCCGACATACTACCCCAACTGGCGCCCAGCCCGCCCTGTTTGTTATTACTGCGGGTACCGAGGCCATATTTCCCGCTTCTGTCGTCGCAGGCTCCAGAATGAACGCCGCGGCTACGACTCATTTGAAGCAGACTACCCTCCTCGCTTTTCCGGCTCTAATCACCGTTCATTCCCTGATTATCCCCGACGTTCAGCACCCCCGCCAGAAAGCCCCGCTCCGCCTGCTGGTTACAGGCCTTTAAGACGCCGTTCTCCTTCGCCTTTTCGCCGCTCAACCTCGCCTCTCCGTCAAGCTTCTCTGACGACCCCCCGCCTATCGGAAAACTGACCACTGCAGTTTTAGGAGGGAAAACTGCACTCTTCGGCCATCCCAAAAATTCTCCGGAACGTCCCTGGAATATTATTTTAGTGTGGGTTGAAGGTTTATCTGTTGAGGCTTTGGTTGACACGGGCGCCGCTGTTTCTGTGATACACACTGACTTGTGCTCCCGCTTGCGATAAGTGAAAACGCCTTATGATGGACCTGAACTCCGTGGAGCTAGTGGTGCAATAATTCGGCCTTTTGCTAAGTGTACTGTGCGAGTTTTTGTTGATGGTGTCCGCCAACATGTACAATTTGCCGTGATGTCACCTTGCGCTCACCCAATTATTTTAGGCTGGGATTTTCTGTCTGCCGCATCAGCCAGCATTTCGTGTCGCGACAGGGTCATTTACATGAACGAGAGTGATCCGTCTTCTGAACCTCCCGAGCCCCGTCATCGCCTGCTTGCCGCTACTAACTCAGTGTTGCCCCCTGGATGCGAACAACTTGTCGCGCTTACTTCTACTGACATTGATAACGGCGATGTGCTAATCGTGCCTTCTGATCGCCATCTGACCCGCGAAATCGCGCTACCACCAAGTCTTGTTCGGTTTGAGCATGGCACAGCGCTTGTCGCTGCTTCGAACACTTCCCCAGAGCCCATTGTGCTGACTAAAGGGACATGTTTTCTTTGTGCCCTGGACATTCACCCGGTGTCCCTCACCACCCTTACCGCCCCTCTTCCTCACCAGCAGCTTCTTCCGATGGTTCTCTCTGTGTTCTCTTTGGCATCATCAATCCTGACCTTCCTGCGACTCACCGCCAAGCTTTGCAGGAATTACTTCGAAAACACCAAGCCTCCTTGGATGTCACTTCTCCAACCTTGGGCCGAACTTCTGCACAGCACCGCATTATTACAGAAGGTACTTCTATTGTTAGCCGCCGCCCTTACCGTGTTTCCTTATCAGAACGTAAAATCATAGAAGATAATGTGAATGATATGCTCCGACGAGACATTATTCGGCCATCAGCTAGCCCCTGGTCATCTCCGGTTGTCTTGGTAAAAAAAGGGATGGGTCCGTGCGTTTTTGCGTTGATTACCGCGCAATTAACAAAGTCACTCGCAAAGATGTTTACGCTATGCCACGAATTGACGACTCCCTCGACTGTCTTCAGGGCGCCGAATATTTCTCCACTTTGGATTTGTGTTCCGGTTACTGGCAGATACCGATGCACGAAGCCGACAAAGAACAAACCGCAGTCGCTACTCCTGATGGGCTTTACGAATTCAATGTCATACTTTTTGGACTTTGTAATGCCCCCGCTACGTTTGAGCGCATGATTGACACTGTTCTTAGAGGACTTAAGTGGAAAACATGCTTGTGCTACCTGGACGACATAGTTATTTTCTCTGCGACTTTTTGTGATCATGTATGCCGCCTTGATCAAGTATTAACGTTCCTGGCATCCGCCGGTCTCCAGCTGAACACAAAAAAGTGTAATTTCGCCAAGAAAGAAATCAAGATCCTGGGCCACCTCGTCAGCCGCGATGGCATTCGACCCGACCCTGACAAGCTTGCTGCAGTTTTGAACTTTGCACGCCCTCAGCGGACTAAGGAACTACGCAGTGTCCTTGGCCTGTCTTCGTACTTTCGCCGTTTCATTCGCAATTTCGCTACCATTGCTGCACCGCTCCACCGCCTCCTGACCGACCGTACTACTTTCAATTGGTCCGACGAATGCGAAAAAGCTTTCCAAACCCTAAAGAATGCCCTCACTTCGGACCCTGTTCTCGCTCACTTCGACGACACTGCTGCCACCATTCTCCACACCGATTCTAGCAGGCTCGGTATCGGCGCCGTACTTCTGCAACGTGATACCGCTTCTCGGGAAAAGGTAATTGCGTTTGCCAGTCGAACTCTAACACCAGCGGAACGCACCTACACCATCACTGAGCAAGAGTGCCTCGCCGTCGTTTGGGCAGTTCAGAAATTCCGCCCCTACCTCTACGGCCGCCATTCCTCTACGGCCACGATCGTTAGCGATCACCACGCTCTGTGCTGGTTATCAACGCTCAAAAATTTGACTGGACGCCTGGGCCGTTGGATTCTGCGTTTGCAGGAATACCACTTCGATGTCATATTCAAATCGGGTCGCAAATATCGAGATGCCGATGCTCTTTCCCGCTGCCCGCTCCCAGAATCACCACCTAGTGCTTCTTCGCGCCTTCCTGCCTGCACCCTCGACATTCCAATCTCGTCCATAGCTCCAAACATCACCTGTGCTACTCCTGCCGCTGCTCCAGATTGCTACGCCAATATTTCACACCAGCGAGCCGATCCCTACTGTCTTTCCCTACTCAACCTTCTCACCGGTGCTTCTCACCCTCATACCGCTAGGATGCGCAGGCAACTCCAAAAGTTTAAACTTGACAACGGCGTGCTCTCCCGTTATATTTATTGCTCTGAAGGCACCCGTTGGGTCCCCGTTATTCCGAGAGTGCTTCGCACCCATATCCTGGTGGCTTTCCACGATGATGCTGCAGCCAGTCACTTAGGCTTTCATAAAACTTACGACCGCGTGAAAACCCGTTTCTTCTGGCCAGGCCTCGCCTCAAGTGTGGCAAAATACGTCGCCTCTTGTTTGCCATGTCAGCGCAGCAAACGGCCCACTTCTCCTCCTGCTGGCCTACTACAGCCGCTACCTTGCCCTGCTACTCCTTTTGCCGTTGTTGGCATAGACTTATACGGGCCACTTCCATTGTCTGCACGAGGTAATCGCTGGATCGTCACCGCCGTCGACCACCTAACACGCTACGCTGAGACCGCTGCCCTGCCTAATGGCTCAGCACATGAGGTCGCGACCTTCTTTTTGGAATCGCTCGTACTGCGCCATGCCTCGTACTGCGTAAGCCCTCAAGTGCTTCTCAGCGATCGTGGTCGGACATTTCTGTCGAAGATTGTAGCCGAAGTCATTGAGGCCTCAACCACACATCACAAATTGACCTCCAGCTATCACCCGCAGACCAATGGGTTGACTGAGCGGTTCCACCGCACGCTTTCTGACATGTTGTCTATGTACGTCGACCAGGACCACCGAAACTGGGACGTAATACTTCCTTTTGTTGCGTTCGCCTACAATACGGCTGTACAGCGGACCACAGGTTACACCCCGTTTTTCCTCGTTTACGGCCGTTCTCCCGCTACCTCTCTTGACGCCTCTTTCCTTTCTACACATGGCGGTTCCTCATCCTCTCTTCCTGACCAGTTCCTTTCCCGAGTGGCCAAATCTCGCCGGCTTGCTCGCGTCAACACGGAGGCTAGCCAGGAAGACCGCAAGTGCCGCTATGATGCAAGCCATCGCCAAGTTCCGTTCCGTCCCGGCGACGAGGTGTTACTTTGGACCCCATTACGCACTCCTGGCTTTTGTGACAAGTTACAGCACCGTTACATTGGTCCTTACACAGTTCTTCCAAAAACCTCCCCGGTCAACTATTGCGTCTCCCCTGTTTACCCTCCTCCGGACTGTCGTTACCGTGGCACTGCAGTTGTCCACGTTTCACGTATGAAACCTTTTATTCGGCGCAATACTGCGGACTAATTGCGGCCAGGCTGGCCGCTTCAACTGCGCGGGCGAAATAGTGTGAGCACTGTGTGGCGCTACATCTTCCACACGGCTGAACGTGCTGCTTCATCTTCATCCTGCTCCCTCTTGTAGATACCCATCGTCATCGCGGAGTGTGTTTGGCTGCAGCGTGCGACCAAGGCTTCAGGTCTGCAATAAAGCCTGATCCCCCAAGTCCGACCTTCGCGTTACCTTACAATATTAACAATGCATAGCTAGACAAGGCATCGCTGGCCTTGCCTTCACGACCTTGCCGTGTAAACCTAGCCTTCTTTCACAATATATATATACACCGCACCCTTAAGACGTGGACAGCACTACTTGGCATGGTGAGTCAAGTGGCTAATCGTGTTCCGGAATCTGAATTTTCTAACTGCCCATCTGAAGGCGTTCAGGTTTTGTCGCCCTACATGTTCAAGGACAAACAGCGCGAAACAACGCGACAACAGGAAAGAAGCACAGACACGAGCGCTGACTTACAACTGAGTGTATTTCGTGCAAGAATGCAAATACGGAAGGCAAGGAAATAAGGAAGGAAGGAAAGAAATAGCCTTTTTAGATAATGACAAATGATATCAGCAGTAATATTGTTATACTTTGTGATATCCTTCTGCCTGCCTCTTCTTTCTTGTCGTTCCGTGGTTTCGCACTGTTTTGTTCAAAGTCATGAACCAATTAGCCCAACAATATTCCCTTTTTGGGCCCGTTAATTATGTTACTTTATTTCTAAGAAGACATCCCCTTTCGCTGTTGCGTACAAAGAGGAAGCTTTTCGTGTACTACCCAAACACTTGTTTGACAAAGAAGCTGCCGAAGCCTTAGCATCTGTTTTCGTACGGTATGATAAAGCTTCTCTATCCAGGGTAAAATCAAAGGCTAAGCAGGCTTGCAAGCGCCTAAATCTTGACACACTGGTTGCAAGCATACATGCCGCAGGCAAGAAGCTTGGATGTATTTCATGTCGCGAAGGCGCATAAAGTTGACTGCCTATTGTAAGTAATCGTCACTGAGAAAGGCACTTGGCATAAACCCCTGGGGCTATTCCTCCAAACCAAACTGAAGGTTTTAACTGTCGGTGATCCTTTGCTTTGGAGGATTCTTTCAAAGAGACGTCTTTGAACTTCTAAAGGCTTGCGATTGTGCTCTCGCGTTTTTTTTTTCAGTCGACATTAATGACCTTTACTTCTCACTACCACATGACAGCCTTCTTATGCGCGTTTAAATTTGCATTGATGCGTTGGGATCCGTCACATTAAAAGAATTCTTGCAGTATTTCGGTGGGCGGCTTCTTAGGACTGTTGTCTGTTTATTTTTGCGCCAATTTCGTTTCATGGGATGAAAGTAATTTTATTCAAAAAACTGGAGTGGGGCATCGGTTCCTGCAATTCTCTAATCTTAGGGTATACTACGTCACCCATCAGGACCGACTGATAGATGAGTAGTCTTCGTCGCTGCCTTGTGCACTTTGTTAGCAGCAACTGACGAAGACAGTTGCTGCAAAGAAAGTGGCGAAGACAGATTCGTCGATGATTACCTAATCCTTTCGGCGTGTAACGTCTATACGTTACCTAGCTATGTTTCAGATGTGCTTTCTTTCTTTCAACACTGCCTCTCGCTCCTCGTTTTGACCCATGCGTTACTCGAGAGAAGAAAACAGTTATTTACGAGAGTGGGCCTTTACACTTCTTTTATTTAAGTGTACTGAGACCTAAAACCGCCAGTGTTGGTGGTATGAGCAGAAAGGGGGCCAGTCTTTGTTGCCTTTGTAAAGAAGACAAAGAACGGAAAGCGCTGCGGCATCGCCATCGCCATCGCTTGTCTCCGGCGCCCATCTCTCGTGTTGAAGCTGTGCCCTGCGGCTGTCAATTCGACCCTGCTGTGCCCGAATTACTGGCAGCGCTAGACGTTCAAACCAACTATTAAATCCACATTTCACTTGGTGGAGGTCAATCTGAGGTACCCATCTCGCCCTGGAACTTCGCAGCAGAGCGTTGACTACCCCAATGACGGAGCCGACTTCATTGCACCTACCTCCGCCCGTCACATGCACAGGTGCGCTTCGTCAACGGGACGCCGCTACCTTCAGTGGAAGCAGCGATGACGACGTCGACGATTGGCTGACCACTTACGAACGGGTCAGCCGTCACAATAACTGGGACGTAGCCCTCCACTACGGCTCCCCCTTCTCTCTATCCACTTTCACTCCCACCTTCCTTCTCTTACGGCGGTTCAGGTGTCCACAGAGCAAGTGTGACAGATACTGCGCCTTTCCCTTCCTGTGAACCAAATATCAATTATCAGCCTCTTCTCTCGGTTTGGCGTGACGTCACACGGTCACGTGAAATGTCCGTAAGCTCAACAATGTCATCTTTTACTTGAGCGACGTCGCTAATCTGTGGTTTAGAAACCGCGAGTCGGACTTTACTACCTGGGCGAATTTCAAGACGAAATTTTTTGATGTCTTTGGCCGCCCCGCCGTCCGAAAACTCCGCGTGGAACAGCGTCTTCGGTCGCGACTGCAGCTGCCCGGTGAAACATTCACCAGTTACATTGAGGACATTGTTGATATGTGTCGTCGCGTTGACCCGGCCATGACCGAGGCCGTTAAAATACGTCATGTCCTCACAGGAATTGATGACGGCACCTTCAACATGCTCATCGCGAAAGGCGTCACTACAGTCAAGGAAATCTACGACCTCTATCGAAGCTACGACGAGCTCCGGAAGGAGCGTGTTTTGATTCGCCAGCCTCATGCATCACTCGCTGGACTAGCCGCGGAGAGGGAATCATTTAGCCTTTCTGAAGACATCAAGGCTTTTGTACGCCAGGAGGTCGCGCGACAACTGTCCCCAGCCATATGTTAAGGAGTCGTCAACAACTGGCCTTGTTCCGGAGCTTCGCCATGCAATCCAGCAGCATGTATCTGAAGTCCTCCCTAATCCTGTTCCTCAATCAGCTCCGGTCGCACCCTCAATGCCGTTCCCCACGCCCACAATTTCATCGTCCGGCGTTGCGGCACTGCGCTACGCTCCAGCATTCGCGCCGGCTCCTCCTCAAGTATTGCGTCGCACGTATGCCGAAGTCACTTCAAGTCCACCGCCTGATCCAGCATATGCCTATGCTTCGCCCCCCATGCGGTCGGCACCAACAGCTTTTGCTCCCCCCTTGCTTCCGACACGATCTCCATGGCGCACTTTAGACAACAGGCTTATTTGCTACCACTGCGGCATCCCTGGGCACACTACACACTACTGCCGGCGCCGAATAAATATGGCCTTTGCTGCATGGCCTGCGCCACCTTATTTCTCCCCCCAGTTCCCAGTCCCATCGGATCCTCCAACAGCACCCCCTGATCCTCCGGACTTCCTCTGTCGTCGTTCGCCATCACCACGTCGCCGCTCCATTTCACCAATGCGCCGACGACCCGCTACCCAGCCGGAAAACTAACCGCCGCAGTTCGCGAGGCACGAACTGCGTATTCGACAGAATTTCAAAGTCCTCGTCTTAATCCCGCAAATGTTATTCCTGTCATCGTTGAAGGGGTTCATACTCTTGCGCTCGTCAACACCGGTGCCACTGTATCAGTTATCAGCCAAAAACTCTGCCGCTCCATCCGAAAGGTGACTACGCCTCTTGAGGGACTATTGCTTCGTACCGCATCCGCTCACAGTATACAGCCGACAGCTATCTGCACTGCTCGCGTCGTCATTGCTGCCGCCTTGTACATCATCGAATTCGTCGTTTTCCCCACATGTTCTCATGACGTCATTCTCGGCTGGGATTTCCTGTCCCAGCATCATGCTATCATTGACTGCGCCAGTCCTCAAGTAGAGCCCATTGAATCGAGTGATGCACCATTTGATGCCCTGCTCCACGAGCCGTGTCCTCGTTTTTCGACCAAACTCCTCGTAGCTCATGACACAACCATCCCACCCGTTAGCGCTATTCTGGTTCCCCTCACTGCCTCTTCTACCACCGCCGCGACAGTCCTCTTTGTGCCCTCTAACGTGGTCTGCCGCCGCCGCCAGTTACCGCTGCCGTTTGCCGTCCTTGACATGAACAACGGCGCAAGCATACTTCTGTTAGCCAATCCTCTTGCGTCTCCCGCTATGTTGATCGAAGGGGAGTGCCTTGGCCGCATCGAGCCCG